>NC_041358.1:13375382-13462882 GCF_900634415.1 Cottoperca gobio
TGGACACGTCTCCTCCTATTTATCCCCTCATTTCTTTTTAGCCATGGTCAAAACCTCTGCGTTTAGATAAAGTCACTAATGCATGCTTTGGAAATCTGCGCAGGATTTGCCTGCAATATGTTGTGCATTAAGCAAGCAATCAAATGTTGGTGAGAATTTTAGAACTCATGAGAAGATATTGATTCCCTTTTTTATATGTTCCCTAAAATCTGTAGTTAACAATAAAAGAGTTACAAAAAACAAATCAAACCCTAAATCTTTGTGATGCCTTACTGCTGAAAAGCAGGGAACTCAACTGGCTCTCATCTCTTGGAGCCAGCTGATGCCACCATGTGTCATTTGGTGTCACGTGTTCCCCGCTTTTGAACCCAGACCTTATTAAAATGGGACAACGGGTTTATCAGAGCCTATTGATAGGTGCAGCTTTAAAATTCAGTTTTAGCTTGTCACTGGTGTGAAACTGGTTTGAATAGGATGGCATGTAGGCCTTCAAAAGTGTCTTCACTCTCCTTTTGAAAGTCTGTAACATTAAAATAGTCACATCTATAGGCTCCACTGATTCAAAAAGAATAACAAGTCCTTCTTTTATCAACCTAATCTGCACAACTTCCTTCCGGCTTGACTGCAGCTAAGAGTATAATGATTCACCAGAATCAGGATGTTATCTGGATTCTAACTGAGCTGAGGCTGTGTTGTGCGTAGTTTTTCCCCATAGGAAAATAAATGAATACAAATGCGCTTTTCTTCTTCTGTTCTGCTCTGTTATGGAGCTGTAAACTGCGGGTGCAATTATTTCAGACTTTACTTGTTGTATTGCGAAAATACAGAAACTGTGCGCTCTCTCTCCACCTCGCTTTTCCACTCCCAGGTGCCTGTTTCCTGACTCTGCTTTGTAGTGCTCAGAAAAAAAAAATCGAGATGGGAGGGCGAGGTTGGGGATGGAGACATGGCAAAGGGTCTAGGAAAAAAGTAAAAAAAAAAAAAAAAACACAACACACATGCACATCAGAGGCGAAGCTCTTGTGCCGCATCCCCGGCTCCAGCTCTTTGTAGTGCAATGAGAGGAGAGTTGGCTGGGGGCTGGGGGCAGGGAGGAAGGGATAGAGGAAAAGCCAAGCGGGGGATAAAGCACTGAAGGAAGGAGGGAGGCTGAGCTGTATACCAGCAGCATGGACGAAGCAGCAGTTACTCTCCCTTGGGCTTTAGGCTTTTATCTGTCAGTTGTATGGAAACCAATCTCTCAGGCTCCAAAACATCTATACTGCAGCCTAATGTGTGGATGTGAAATGTGTGTGAGACGTTCACAGACATTTCCTACAATGAAAAGCCTGTAGAGACAGATAAGCCGTCGATGAGCTTCACATACATGCACCAGGCCTGTGCATAGCCCACATTCACAGTAACATTGGCACCCAGTCACTTTGACTTGCTCACACACTTTTGAAGTGTGACCATGCTCCCATTTTGCCCTCCAGTGTGTTCACAGATAAACCATGGTCCACTAATCAACAAGCCCTGAAGCCAGGATTAATTGGGTGTGTGTGTATGTTTTCCAGTCCAATTCCAAATTAGTGTGGCTTATGTCTCCTCTCCCCTTTGAAGATGGGGGGGATTGCTAATAGGTGTGTTCCCAATGCAGCCCTACCACTTCAATTGACCTCCTATTTCTCTCTACTTTTTTCTTGCCATTGCTTCTCCACAGTCTGCTCCATTCTTCCCTTCACCTTTTACCCCGTATCTCTGTGACTGTTTCTCCATGCGTTTCCCCTAAAAACATACATAAGTGACTCTCGAAGTCTCTCCGCCTTTGGGCTGGTATTGTCAGTCATCTGTCTCGATTTTATTCTCTGCCTCACTAAGAACAGAAGAGTCTCTTTTTAAAGGAGAAGAGCCTCTTGGGGTAGTTTATAGCATCCCCCAAGAGAGCCTGACAGAAGAGCTGAAGAGGCAGGCCCAATTAAACGGATGCCATATACATGGCGGGTTCCCATGGTTTAGCTGTTGTGACAGGGTGCAAAGAGGATTGGGGAACCAAGAAAGAGAAACAAAATGGTGAGGTTTTGGTTTTTACGTGGAACTCTACACACCAATAGTGCAATCTCTCAGCATGTACTAAAGCAGGATTGCAATAGTTTTCTTGTGATGTGTAAATCTGCTCATTCTTAATCCTCCTATTTTCAGGGTTTGAACGATAAATCAGTTCTTCTGCAGCAGAATTCCACTGCGACAACTAACAACCGTGTGTCATAACAAATATACGACAACACAGGTTCTGGTATTTATCTCTGTGCTTTTGAGTTTCCACTTAAGTTCAGTCATTCAAGTGAACCACTCGTCTGTGTTCAGGATTAACCTCAAGGTGGATGGATTTAAAAACGGGCCGAATGACACAAAGGCTGGTGCTCTTTGATCAATGGACTTTGAAGAGTTTGAATGCATTTCCTGTGAGCTTAGTGTTGGGAAAGCTGCTTAGATTTTGGTCCAGTTAAATGTTTAATTTTAAAGTGGCCCTGTGGAGTTTTCTTGTAAACAAACAAAGGTTAAGTTTACTTTCAGTGATTGTCACCAAAACGCATTGTATGTATCCTCGAGGTCTAACAAACATCTTGATTGCATTTCATTCCACACAAAAACATTTGCGAAGCAGATTTAGTTTATTTTATATACAGTATTGTTTACGTCCATCTTTACTAGTCTTTCAGTCTTCTTCTTCGCTGCAATTGCGGCACATCTTGGCATATTCTGCTTCCTATTGATGAGTGGAGAAATGTGACCAATAGTAGGACTGTATTCTTTCCATACTGCCCAGCCCTACCCAGGGGAGGTGAGCAGTAAGGTGTATAAGGTAGTCAGAGTACACCGCTGACACCATGCAGTTGTCTGTGTGTGCCTTTCTTCTGGTGTGAATGTGTCTGTGTACATTTCAGTGTTTGATTATGGGTCAGGGGAGGCTACAGGCTCACGGTGGCCCAGGCAGCCTCAGGCCTCTCGGGTTTCAGAGCTGAGCATTCCTCCCTGGCTGCTCCATAGCTGTGAAAACCGCAAAGCAGCTCCAACAACAAACACTTGAGGCACTCGGGGGAAAGACAGCTAACCTGTGGCTAATCAACAACAGGAGTTTTCTCTCTTGTCGGGATTTGTTCTCAATTTTTCAGAATTGCTGGCCTAATGGAAACAAAGTGTTTCTCCATTCCAGTGCCTATTTCCCCCCCATTTTCCTTCTCTTTCTTAGTGTAGTGTTCTGAGAGCACATGGAGTGTGTGTGTGTGCGTGCGTGTGTGTGAAAAAACAAAAACAAGCAACATTTGATAAATGTATAGTGTGTGACATGATGAAACTCTTAGTCTCGCACTATGTTAGTCTCATGCCTCTGACGAATGAAAGGAATATGCTCAAAAAACAACTGCTGACTCCATTTAGACAATTAGGATTAAAACAATTAGCACTGCGTTTGTTCATCGGCCAAATTAGACATAATTGCATTTTCAGAAATTACATTTGATACTTAATCTACAAGAGCTTTAACTGAATGGCCTAATTACGGCCCAGAAGAGGGCATTGTAAGGAGATGTTGCAGTATAGCTGCATCTGTTTATTTGCATCTTTGTATCTCTTTGTGTTTTGGTTTGATAGGCAAATTATCTTTAAGCAAAACTGCTAAACATTTTGTGGTTTCAGCTTCTCTAATGTCAGAATTTGCTGTTGTTACATTTTAGTAACTTAAATATGTGTGTTTTTCTCTGTTGGTCAGACAAAAGAGAATGACATTGTGATGTCTATTTTCCAGTGTTGTCTGATGTTTTATAGACTCAAAAGATGAATCCATTAATGAAAATAATCCATAGTGTTGGCTCTACTTTCATTATGGTGCTATTAAGTTACATTTATTTGCAAGATTTGTAGGCCACCTGGTATTAATCAGGTTCTTTTGATGTTTTGGAGGCTACAATATCTTGAAGGAACCTCTCACCTTGTCCTTTGACTGTATGCAACCAGTGAAACTTTGTTTTGTTATGCTTTGTAAAGATCCATTGAAAGTGGAACCATGTCTAGGCAATAGCAGTCTGTAGTGAATCATCTCAAGGGTAGTTGGATGTGGTGCATTCTAAATAATATTTGTGTCCTCTGGAATGTGTCAAACAAAAGGTATAGACAGGCAGCAGGAAGTGGTTGCCGTGTGGAAGCACGCAATTTAAGGCTTTGTGTGCAGTGGGGCGGCTTACAGTGAAACACCTGCCTACCTGCTACCTTAACACAAACATTAGTTTAACTCTGTAGCTGTCACATAGTACTGCTGGCTGTGTTTGGAAAGTGAGTCAGGAAGTAAGTAAAAGAGGGAAAATGTTTAGCTGATGGGACTCATGAGACCATCTGAAGAAAGTGTGTGTGTGTGTGTGTGTGAGTGAGAGAGATTCAGGCATCTCTTAAAATGTGTGTTTTGGAGCTCTCTTAGCGTGTGTTACGGCTGAGGTCACACCAGGACTAATTTTCTCCATGACTTTAATGTAGCACACCTCTTCCTATTCACTTAACAATATAAATCAGGGACTATTAAAATGTTTCAGTCTGTAATGGGGAAATTTAACATCACCTTGTGATTCGAGGCTCATTAAAACCTTCATTTTGTGTTGAGGCTGACTTCCACATTCAGACAGGTGATGCATTTTTTTGGAACTTGATGTAAATGACAGAATTGATTTTCAGAACTACTGCGTGGGTCTACGTGTTGTTAGCCTTGGCAGATGACCAGGTTTATCATTCTCTCTGAACCGGTAATAAAATTGCTCCAGATGCATCTGTCTGAGCGGAGAAATCCATCAGTACTAATGTCGGTCTGGATCTGCAATTAAGATGGTAACTGTCTGAGTCAGTGACGTCAGTTGAGTTGTTAATTAATTACCTGTAGTCACAAAGTATTTTGTTAGGCACCAGCACAACACTACAACACTGCCGACCTTTAAACACATCAACGAGCAATCATTTAGTTTATTTCTTGCGTGTTATGATGTAATTATATATGATGGGTTTCTTTTAAAAAGTGTTCTCACTGCATCTTGACTCGTCTCAAGTGTAACTAAATCAATATTAACATTAATGAGCAAAAATACAAACTACCAAGAAACACCTGAATAGTGTAGTGATAGTGTAGCTATCATTTATCTTATTAATTACACCTGTGCTTGACAAAATCCTTGATATTAGAACCATGTCCTTAGTAGTTTGTTTAGTTAATTTGTTTTTTGCAAATTCAGTTACACATGGCCCAGTTTATTCATCGGTAAGATTGTATGACTTGTCTGAATTAACTTGAATTTCTGCAGATTCTTGAAGATATGTAGCTTCTCGCACTAGAAACTTCTTCACTTCAGTCCAGTAGCTTTTGACTTACTTACTTTGGCATCACGTTTGTACGCATAATTCTAAAATCATTGGCTTATAAGGCATACGTCAACGCAGCTTGTGCAAACAACGGTTACACCATCATTTCCTTAACTTGTCAAAATAGCTTTTATCTGCGCCAAATCACATTACCTTTGGTTTTAACAAAACAATACATGTCGTTCCTTAACACACATGGCTATACAAGAACAAACAAATGACATCATTTCATCTGCGCTAAAAGTTCAATACAAATCTCCGGGAGCACCTTCATCATAGCTGGTATGCTTAACACGAACTGCACGCAGCCACACAACGTTCCTGGTTTGACTGGATTCTTTATAATGTGAGGAAGTGCATTCACTGCACCGAACATAAAGAGCGGTGAATTCTTGAACTTGTTGGTAACCTTGTAGTAATAACGCAATAGTTTGTAGATTCCCACAGGGAAAGTACTTTTGCATTTTGGATGCAATCCCAGAAGGTTGTTAACAAAAGGTCTCTGCTCATCAACACCTGGAACAAAAATCTATCACTATAAAGAAACTCTGCCAATACTCTTCCTCAGGAGATGGTTATCCGTTATTGGATCCGAACCCTCTACATTCCACCTGATCTAACCTCAGCGTCTCTTCTTCTTTCTCTCTCCCTACAGAGGATTTTCAACTCGTTTGTGTACACTGAGAAGACATCAAACGGAGAGACAGAAGTGCAGCAGGTGAGTTACAAAGGCGTGCGTGTGTGTGTGTGTGTGTGTGTGTGTGTGTGTGTGTGTGTGTGTGCACCATGGATAGGTGTCTGTTTGTGATCTTTTGTAGTGTTAAATTCAACAGCAATGAACAGACACGAACACACTCCATCAGAGGAAAAATGGGGTTTATTAAAATTCTGCGGCTGCTCTCATTGGCTTTGAAGTTCTGTCTCTTTTTCCACTTGCCTGTGAGCTGTATTTCTCTCTCCCTCTGCTCACAATATGAATGCAGAGCTGCAGTCAGACAAAATAAGGAGCCTTGAAGGAGAGAATGGCATCTTTTTTGATGACCTTAAATCTACAAGTCAAGTTTATATGAGCCATTTTGGTCCTAGATTGGAAAAACCATGCTCAGTATATCTGTTCTCCAGCCTCAAATCAAATATGATTGTATGTGCAGACAATGGCGTAAGTGTTGGTGTGTGTGTGTGTGTGTGTGTGTGTTTGCACTCGTGCGTCAGGGATCTTGGAGGAGTGACGGTAAACACCAAACTGGTAAACAGCCACCAGCAAGAACAGACAGGTGGATGTTTGTTTGCATTTCTCCTGTGACTGTGTATCTGTGTGTGCATCTGTGTATCCGGTGCATGTGTGTGAAATGTATAATATCTCTCACCTTGCAGCTATTTACGATTCCAGAGGCAGCTTCAAATGGGCCTTGAAGCATTACAGTTTCTTCTTTTCATTAGAGACGTAGCCTGTTCCTTGCTAACTTGCACAAACATAGTATTCATACAACCTCGAGAGTTTCCAGTCTATTGAAAGATCATCATGATAATCATAACCTGTTGTGCATGTCTCTCCTAAGACCCAGACCAAAACGACATTAAAGAAATAGCTCGGACAAGGGACTGCCTGTTGCGTTGCCTTATGTCGCCTGTGTCTGGGCCAAAACGTTGCACTTGAACACACCACAAACACTACAGCCAACTAGCTGGTACGCTCTGCTCCTGCATGAAAGAAAAATAACCATACCAGCAAGTCGCGGTAGTCTGTATTCGTCATTCAAAAAGAGAAACGGGAAGACCTAAGACTGCAAATATACAAGCTGTTGTTATGATACCTACATTAAAACAAAGAAGCATTTGCCGACCATTTTCACACCACTCTCGCTCCCCAACAATAATAATAATAATAATAATAGTCGTTGCGAAAATATTGGTGTATTGGAAGTTTTAGATGATATGAAGATGAAAAAGAGCCTCTGTATGCGCACTCTACTTTAGTTGTTTGCTTGTTTTCCTCACTTATGTTTCTGTTTACGTTCAGCCAATCGCAGTGATTTCTCGCACCAAAGGCCAACAAGTGCCAACGGTGCGGGAAGCGCAGACCACAGATGCTCCCGTTTTTTTGTGTCAAGGCCTTTTAGTGTGTAGAATAGGTCTAAAAGCATTTCCTAACACAGAAACTTCAGCTACAATACTGAGTCTTGGGTTTTGAATTGTTCATAAATGTTCATGAGCACCAGTTCCAGAGCTGCACTGACTTCACATCCTTTTTTGGAATAGTTTAACAGCTCATAGTGTCCATACATTCTAGCTGCAACCCCTCTGAGGCAGACACCAACTCATTCAGATGACAGCCCTGGCATAGTTGGCTTGCGGGTTCTCTCTGGGCAGAGGGGCTGTGTCCATGAGCCAAAGTGAGGCTCAATTAGGAGAGGGTCTGCAGAGGAAGAGAGAGCAGAGAGAGAGGGCAAGGAGTCCCAGAGAGGAGCCACTGGCCTCTTAGATGAGTTTCTCCTCTGGCAATTCATTATTTAGAGAGACACGCAGACATCTGTCTCCCTCTAATGACACGAGCCCTTCAGTGTCTGTCTATTGTATTAGTCTCTTACTGCACTCATTGACATGGCAGAGTGGATATCTTGAATTGAAATAAATTTTTGTTTATGCTGGTACCCCATTCACATAGCAATGGGTTATTTTAACAAAATAATATGGACCTGCTAATACTAGTGTTAGTTACAATAAAGAGTTTATACATCCTATGCAATCCATAAAAATAAATCATTGATTGGACCACAATACTAAGTTAGCAGATCAACTAATAAGAAATGTATATAAAGAATTATACTGCTACAGGAGGGCGCTCGGGTGAAAGAAAATGTCATTCTCTGTGAGGCCTTTTTCTGGTTAAATAAAGAAATATTGAATATTAAAAATATTATATTTTAAAATCACATAGATTCAGTAAGTTAATATGAAGTTCTCAAACTAAGACTTGTAGGCCATTAGCTGTGAAAAGTACATGCTCTGCAAATGTTGAATGTTTCTTTTTGAATACCACACTTATCCTTGTTTAAACCCCTTGAGGCTGGTTTCCCCTGCTGACAGTGTGGCTTAAGAAATAGCAAAGTGGGTCGGTCAGTTTGTCCACAATTTTGGAGACGCACTTAATGCTCAAAACACACCCAGTTCAACAAAGTTTAGTCAAACAATTACCCACAGTAGGTGTTGAAATTGTGTGGTATACAGTCTCAGTTCAGTATGCTGCTTCATTGTTACGGCTGTCAGTCACAGCACAGGTAGATGCAGTTTTCACATGGTGACATTTAAGAAATGTAAGGAAAAGGACAACCGTAAATTGTTCCATTCAAGTGAGGAATGAGATTTTGATTATTTCACCATTTTGTTTTGTCAGGTCTACACTGCTGACATGTTGTGTTCACCAATTTATCTGTTTACTGCATTTTACTCCTGCGTTGAGGATATCAGTTGTGGGCATAAGGCCAAATAAATATAGGTCAATTTTTCTTGTCAGATAAAAGTACATTTACACAAACAAATCCACAGCATCAGCCTGATATTAAATACACAGTTTGTGTTATTTAGCAAAAAAGCAGTGTCTGGTAATGCAGCTTTTTCAGAAGTAGTAGATTCCTCTCATATTGGTATCATTAGATTTTCTCTTTTGATCATGCTCTTATGGTGGTAGTTCTTCCATTGTAAACTGACACTGCTTTTCACGACTTGTGGGCTGGAGGATTTTCCCTTTTTAGTATTAAAAGACATTTCTTATACTCTCTTACTTTGTCAAATCAGGCTTTATAGTTGCATGGAGTGAACAAAGCCAGCCGTGTGGAAGTTTAACAAACTTTTTTGCAGTCATTAGATGCAACAGCGCACTCTTAAACCACACCATTAAAGGAAGGTCTTGGCTTTGGTCAAGTAGTGAAGGTTACAGGATTTAAAAGCAAAATAACACTTGGTTATGTTTGTATACATAGAGAGAGAGAGACATACAAACATAAGGAAAGGGACAGACGGTAAGAGAGACGGTAAACAACAGGCACTAATGCAAGGATTGTCCACTTCTTATCAATTGAAATGCAATACTAATTCAATACCAAAATCAGTAAAAGCGAGACATGTGCAATCAAGTTTCTTAGTTCTGCAGAACTCGACCAGTGTCCCTTCCTGTTATACTCCTCCCCATATATTAACCTCATCCCAAGTCCTGGTCTTGCCATAAGCACCACTACCAGTGACTGGTTAAAGGCGGACTGGCTGGCAAACCTCAAAACTCCCGTTCCACTCACTCCTGTTCTGTGGCAGAACCCGCCCCACTGGGTGCTGTAAACTCTAAAGCTGGTCGGATGGGTGGGAGAGAGGAGCCTTGTGTTTTGGAGAGTGTGGTTAATCTGCAGGTTTGCTTTGGCTGCACTGTGGCAGACTGCAACATAAGCTTTAAGTTGCACGGCTAGAAGTTTCTGGTTTCTCTTAAGTCACCCTGTTAAAAGTCAAGTGTTTCTCTCGCTCTCTCGCTCTCTCGCTCTCTCGCTCTCTCGCTCTCGCTCTCTCTCTCTGCTCTCTCGCTCTCTCTCTCGCTCTCTCTTAACTATGGAAACACTCTTCAGCTGAACACTGGCCCATTTTCCCCCTTTTTTAATACAAAATCACTGCAGCTAATTGCCATGCACGGACAGTACTGTGTGTGGGGGAGCACCATGTCTATGTGCTTAACTTTTTGTCGGTGTGTGAGAGCGCACATTTTAGTGTCTTGGCGTGTGTGTTCCTTGTGGTTGAGTAGGAGTAGTTGTGGGCTGTGCCTCGGGCCCCTGTTAAACCCCTAATAGGAATAGCGGCCGGCTGATTAGGTGTACAAGCGGTCAGTGGGTCGCGGTACATTTCCCTCTTCCTGGCTTGAATCGCAGCCCTTTTGCAGGCACCGGTAATTATGGGTTGTGAACAAAGGGGCTCCAGTTACTGTGGAAATAAACCTTTCTCTGTATTCCACAAGGCTGAGAAGGTAATTTACAATGGCGGAAAGTATACAGAACACTGCCATTTTTCTACTTTGTTTACATTATTGTTGCCATCAATGCACACATACATCTTGATGAGATGTTTTTTGCAAATAAACTGAAATCTAAATTAAGAAACTAAATTTACACATATATTCTAACAATTCTCTGAATTCAGCTCGGGTGCATCTCTTTCCCTTTTAATAATCCCGGAGTTCTCTAGAAGTTGATTGGATCCCACTTATGTCGCATTCAATTGAATTTTCTTATACAAAACAAACTATTGAATCAAGCCAATAACCGCGGCACAACCAAATAAGATAACGTCAGCAAAAGCACTAGCTTGCAGCAGACTGGGTGTGTATATATATATATATATTTTAGTAGTAGACCTACTGGATCTGCTTGCACAAAAAAAAAGCTTCAGGGAGAAGTTCAACCCTGACTAATTTCCCACCTATGCACACTGGTTGAATTGTTGTTTTGGAAACTCGGAAAATTGTCGGACGCAGCCCCCCATTTCTGGTTGAAGCTTACTGAGGCCTTTATGTTACATTAAGTTGGAAAGCGAGCTATCATTAGCACGAGTGTGTCCAATGGTACAGTGAAAACGATGTAGTGAGATCCTTCAATGATAGTAAGTATAGTAACAAAGAAGCTGGATTTGCAAAAGTATTTTCCTCATGTCAGGGGAAAAAAGCGTCACCACCAAAGAGCAACATTAAGTTCACATAGGTAAACACGTAGAATGTTCTTCAGCAACACATAAGCCTCAGGTGGCTTGTATAATAGCCAGCTTGGTTAGCAGTCGACTGATTGCAACGATCACAAAACAAAACGACACCACCTACAGAAAATGTTTGTGGAGAAAAGATTTTTTAAATATTTGTTAACAACATTTTGGATGTAACGCCAAAATTAAATCTCATTTCTCTGGTTATCACCAAGTAAAAATACAAAGTGTCTTAAAACACCACAACTCCAGACAAGGTAATCCAAAAGTAACTAGTAATTAGTTCTTCAACATATCTTGGGTAAACCCAGTGGATTATGTGAAAGCTTTCAAATTAAGCGGTTAATCTGTATCATATTACAAGCATGTGATGTTTCAGATTAAGTGGATGCGAGTTCCTCACAAGTCTCCATAACATCCTTCCAAGGCAAGATAAAACAAGAACAGGAACCTGTTGTGAAGAGGTGGCGTCGCGCTGGTTATTAATGTTTCCCAGGAGGCGGCTGCAGAGCTGGTTATTAGTTCCCCCCCAAAGGAGCTGGAACCCCATTTTTTAAAGAGCACTGTGAGATGTGTGCTCAAGCAGAACCCGGTCCTTCAGAGGAAGAAAGACAAAGTATAATGTATGCATGTGCAGGGGCCTTCATTAAGGGCCACAGTAAACACTGATGGAATTGGCTGTTTTCCTTTTGTTTAGAAACACCATTTTCTCCTTCCTGCCTCCTGACTGTCATGCATTTTAAAGATAAATTACACCCATTTTCTCTTTTTAACTGAAGAGAAAAGTTGTTGTTTTTAGGTTTTTAGTAGTTTTTAAATGTATTTCAAATGTGGATTGTGCAAGGCTCTCACAAAGATAAATATACAGAAATGCACTGCATAAGATTGCAAGTGCATTCATGTACGAGCTGGAACGTTATAACCTCAAAACATATTTAAATGTTTTGTTCTTTTCCACAAATATTGGCAATGCCCGTGTTGTAATATAGCGTTGGATTTTCTTATGAAATGATGAAGGGCGCGTTGTGTTGAAATGGAGTGTTTTTTTTTTGTTCTCCAGCCTCAGACATCCATCATTCGGCTCCGCTTTTTACATTGATGGATTTCACACTTAGTGCAGCCTGAGTTCTGGCCATCTTTGATATTGCTCAGCTTCATTTGAGTTTATTGAATTGTGTTTGTGTTTGTGTACATGTGTATGCATACATGTTAAAAACTGACTGAGTGTGTGTGGAAACGTGTCAGTCTCACAGTTTAACTGGACATTTGTGTATATAAACTATAACTATGAATAAAATGAAGGTGTTGAGAGTTACACTTCTAAATTAAGAGGTTTCATATTCACAACTTAAAGACGGCGACGAAAGCCGAGGTCACTGTGAGAGGAAGGTTGTTTGAGGAACAAAGAGAGAAGGAGATGCACTTGAGAAGGAAGCAGCAAAGAAAATATATTGAGATTGAGAAATGGGAGAGAAAAATCTAAGCATATTTAACAAGTAAGCAGCAAATAAGATAGTGAAGAGAAATAGACAGAAAAAGAGAGGAGGTGGCCGAGGTCAGTTTCTTTATACTGCTGTATTTATATGCATATAGCCCACTATGATGGGTTCACAGGGGAGGGGGGAAGGAAGAGGACCGTAAACTGCCATGACATTGAGATAAACAGTATAAGTGTTTGTGTGCATGTCTGTCATTATGTAAGTGAATGGTGATACTGCAGTTTAAATTATGCTGTATTAATGTGTAATACCTTGCAACTACAGTTAAAGAAACCCAACTTGTAATCACCGCTACATTTTTTGTTTTGTTTTTCATTGTCAAACCACACGAGTAGTGATTGAACAGGGTTATTAAAGTGTCAGCAGTATTGACCTGCCCGTCTGGCTGTTTGTGTGCATTCTTGTACATCCTTAATGCTATAGTTGTAATCTTTTTAATACTTTAAAGGGATTGTTCAGATTGTTTGAAGTGGGATTGTATGAGGTGCTTATCCATAGCATGTGGTACATACAGTAGATGGCGGTTGGCACAATTGGTGGCTTTGAATTGAGCATAGATAACGGCTTCAGTTCCCCGTCTGAAAGGGCTGTCTGTCGGCAAGGTAAAAATACACACACAAGGTGGGCCTTTCTATTAGGTGGCTAAAGTACATACTACGGATAAGTACCTCATACCACCCCACTTCAAAAAAGTTCATACTATCCCTTTAAGCTTTAGTTTGGCAAGTTTTAGGCAGACTACAGACTAAATTGTATTTCATCTATCCTGGAAAGTAAAAGTGTTCTTAGTCAGGCTTGCAGTTGATGGGGTAAAACTGAATTTAAGCACGTAAGAGAGAATTTTGAGGTGTCTCCACTAATCCCTGTCTTATTAATGTGTATGTTTTGCTTTTGTGCAGTTGGCCAAAAAGATCCGTGAAAAGTTTAACCGCTACCTGGACGTGGTGAACCGGAACAAACAGGTGGTGGAGGCCTCGTACACTGCTCACCTCACCTCTCCGCTCACTGCGATACAGGACTGCTGCTCCATACCAACATCTATGATGGAGTGAGTAACTTTCTCTTTAACACACACACACACACACACACACACACACACACACACACACACACACACACACACACACACACACACACACCTCTGTCTTTGTCTCTCTCATAACACTCACACAAAGATCTCTGCAGGAGGTTCGTTCCCTGTCTGTAATCTCACCTCCCACTGTTAGCACCTGCACTCTGTGCTCTATACATTGCTTTATAGCTTCACACACACACACACACACACACACACACAATTCCCTGTCTCTCCCTTGTTTGAACATGTTATGATCATTTTTGGATTACATCACACCATTCACAGCTTTGAGCAGTACTGACACGCTCTGATACTTGGCAGCGTTTTTAAACTCTACCCTTATTTCAGAACTTATTCAAGCAGTCAGGAGTTATGCCAGTGTTTGCTTTAACTGCAGTGTACTTCAACATTAAAATGTTTTATGGTACTTTCACAGTAAGACAGGGAGATATTGGGCTATTCATGGGTAATGGAAGTTTTTTGAGATTTGATGGCTGTGTTTCCATCAACGCAAATTACGTAGATTTTTATTATATCATGAAATTCCAAAATCCTAATTATTTTTGCAACCAATTTTATTAATGGCAAAATGACACAAAATTCAATTTCAGTGTATTATCTTTATTGTGTTTCTTATAAATAGACTAAAGTCATGGGGCTTTGTGAAAAAGGTGCCCACATAATAAAAAGTATTTTATTTTTATGAAACTGGCTGTGAGACCGAATATGTCAGATTTAAGTCCTCTACTGAGAGAGTTTAAAAGTGTCCCGGCCTACAGTGTAGACCCATCTTGCTTGCTTTTTACTCCACCAGCAGGCGAAAACACAGTTCAAAGCTAAGAGCTGCATTCAGTTCTAATCTACAGAGCAGCAGCTGTCTCTACCCCTCATCCCCTTTCTCTCTCTCGCTCTCTCTCTCTCTCTCTCCATTTCTGTCCATCTCCCTCCCCTTTATCAGCCGATGCGACCAGTTATTGCTCTCTGAAGTTTTCGCGCTGCGGACTTCACAGGCTGCAAGGTCACCTGTCTTTTCGTACAGAGAGGAGGCTGCCTGGCTCAGGGCCACTGGCCACCTGTAGCCGAATCATGCACATGACATACTGTACATATATTCAACAGTTGTTCACACGCAGACGTGTTGTATTTATGTCCCGACGTGTGAGCTCTAAACCCAGGTCTGAAATCATGGACTTGGAGAGACAGTTTGAGGCAGAAATTGCTGAATAAAAGATGATCTAAGACTCTGGTAGGAGGGTTGGTGTGATGCAGCGCGAGTCACATGGGTGGTGGTGTTGGGGGGGGGGTGGACGGTGGACATACCAAACTAAAGCTGAGTCTGACAGATCCCTGAACTTCAAAGGTTCTTCCTCAGGGGAGGAAAAAGGAACGGCGCTCTTTTACTTTCATTTTTGGGGTTTATGCAGCATCGTGAAATACTTTACAGTGCAGTATGCAGAATAATTGAGCTCCCTCTCTTCCTGGGATTTTTGCATCAGGAAGCAGCAGCAGAAGAACCGAGCACCTCTTAGGTTAGATCAAGCAAGTTCTTTCAACTGTATAATGTCCTGCTGTTTATGTCCTGGTCGCAAATCTTTAAAACAAACTCATTTAAAAGATATTTATTAAAAGAATTATGTTTTTATAAAGAAAAAAAAAGGAATATCAATCGATATGATTATCTGATTTCATCAAATACGAATGTTGCCGTTAGCCCCAAATATCTGTTATCAGTCAGGCTTAAATTACAAACGAACATAAATTCAAATAGTTCAAGTTCAAGTACAACACATTTACTGGGCATCAGGGGGGTCCTGGCAGCCTAGTAGTTAAGATGCAGACCATGCCACAAGCGCAACGTCCCCTGTTCAAATCCAGGCAAAGAACTTTTTGCACATAATTCCCAATCTTGCTTGATGGAGTCATTAAATGCAGAAGAAAACAAAGGCCGAGGCCAGAATTGGGACTCTCTGTCGTCCACTTCAAAGTGTCCTTCATTAGTCTCGGGCATCAGCTGCTTCTGGGGGTCTCAGTCAGGTCAGCCAGTTTAGAGGGGGATCAGGTGGTTCACAGAGTGTCCATGTCTGTTAGCTGTCAAGCTAGCAGGCTATCATTTCACAGGGAGGCCACCGAGGGCCATGCTTAGCGCCCAGTGGTATGCTTTAATCATTGTTGGTCTCAACGACAGGCTGTACCTGAAAATAGAAAAATGATGTGACTCGTTGAGTTGGTGTGTGTGTGTCCGTCTGTATGTTTTATTTTTTTAACACGCAATCTCCAGGTGCTCATTTCAACAGTCCCTCTGCTATGCAGTTGTAAAAGTGAGAAGTGTGCTTGGGAGCAGCCCATATGGCATTTATTAATGGGCTCAATACAACCAATATTTCTAGAGAAGATAAGCTGCAAATTAACTATGTGTGTGAAATACTATTCATATGACTAAGAGGTGAACTAACAACTCTGAAAACAGAAGAAGAGAAAGGTAGAGAGGGAAACACAACATGGCACCGTGTCCCTAAAGCTGGCTGGGTTATTCTAGCTTCCTGCAGGCATCACAGTGTTTGACCAGCAGTCTGTTAAACTTCAGTGCAAGGTTTTTCCCAGGACTTAGCCTTAAGGTAATGAGGTAATGATGATGATGCTAGATGGAAAGTGAAGGCACCAACTTTATTAGAATTTATCCCGAGGGTTACATGAATATTTGTTCCAAAATTCACGGCAAGCCATCCATCCATTTTACTCCACCTCATGGTGCCGTTACGACCTCGATTACTGTGTCTAGAACAATTTTCAGAAATTGTAGTTGGAATCATATCCTTGACAAATCCATGCCATGTGTTTTTTACAGTAATAGTTTCAGAAAGCTTTCAACTGTGTGTTGTGGAAAAAGGTCTCCAACTCATATCACAAAACAGATCTATAACCGGTCATATTTAATGTATTAACTGCAGGTTTCTGCAGTGTTGTACGTGTATTAGTTTGAACACCTGCTGTTGCTGTCCCCCAACATGACAAAGTCAACAGCTTGGGTCTGGGTTGCTATACAGAACACCAAAGGCCAAACATAATATCATAATATCAAATGAGGGATGATATTGCAGAATTCCCAATACCTTCACTCATAAATTAAACCTAAAGATTAAAGATACCATCGTGGTAATGCAGAGCTCCTGTTTCTTAAGAGGAATTCCCGCCATCTGAGCTACTGGCAGATTTACAGTCCAGATCAAGAGTATATGTGGCCCCAGTGAGCAGCTACTCAGAGTTGGAGCTCCAGATCAAGCTGATCTTCTGGTTGCTCAGTCAGCCCAATGATGATATCTCTGTTTGCATATTAGAAAAGGAGATGGCAAAACATCAGGCAGAATGGGAGGGGGTTTGTTTAAGTGACCTTAACAGGTGTACATATTTCTCTCTCTCTCTCTCTCTCTCCACATGTCTCTGTTAATGTCAACCTCTTCCTCGTTCCTTCTCTTCTTTGTTCCTCCGTCCTTGCCCCTCTTAAACTTTCCCTTTTATGTATTCTTGCTTCCAGTATCTGTTTTCCCTTCTTGATATACTCCCTTACTCTTCAGCTTCCTTCCACTCCTTCCCTTTTTTATTTCCTCCCTCTCCTCCTCCATTGATACTCAAGGACAAATTAAGCAGTGAGGAGGATTTTGGGTCTCCACTATCTGGCCTGTTTCCAGTGGTACAGGCCTCTTAGTACAAGGGTCACTGTAATCCGTCCTTATGATACCCCCACTTCAATCCTAGCTGATTCTCCCTTACTCTCTCCCTAGTAGGTGAATGGACAGCACAGCAATGTGAGGGTCTAAATGAAGGAGGGGGAATAGAGCGGATGGAAAACATGACTTACTGGTAACAGGTTCATAGTCATATACAATTCCTGGCCTATGTTTTGAGGCCGTTATTTCAAAAACATAAGTCCCACTAACATCTGGCTTCTGTCTTCAGTGGGAAAGGTTAAAATCGGCATTCATTCACGGAGCAAATGACTCTGCAGTAGTCACAGGTATTTATCGGCTCTAGCTCCGGTCGGCAGCGATGGAAACATGACCTCTGTGGATACGCTGATTTCGCCTCTTTTCCGGCGTGATGCTATGTGAATATGCAAGTTGATGTGAATATACAGTAAATAAGTTCAACATGCTCTTCTCAAAGCTGCCAGGCTCCCCTGACATAAACGGTACTTTTACCTCGCTGATTGTCGTGAAACACACTTCACTCAAACTCAAACTAAATGAATCTCATCAAAACCGTCTTTGGTATTCTTTCCACAAATCACCATCTCTGGTTTGTGAGTTTGAAAGAGAGGCTGAACAAGTAACGGATATACAAAGGAAGCAACCACCGTAATTGCTTTCTACTGTTGAAACCAAGAACGAAAGGCATACTCGTCTACAGGGAGAAGGAAACTTGTCTATGGCCTTTTTTTTTTGCAGCTTTTCTAATTAACATTTAGACAATTTTAGACATTTTTTAACCCTATTTAGTGTTTTTGATTGTATAATTGAAAAAGATTTTACTTCCCCCCCCCCCATATACACACTTGAGGGAGGCCAGAATACTAACCCCCCACCCCCCCTGAGCTCTTCCTCCCTTCTTGTGAAAGCAGCTGCTGGACACCAAACAAGATTCCAAAATCCACTCTTTCATATTGATATCACAATTCAAATCTCTTTGGATAAAGCTTTCTTTAAGCACCCTCCATTCTCCGGCTAGCATGTTGCCTACCTCACCGCTGCTATTCACGGAGCGATTGCAAACAAATTAGGGAGAGTATTACTGTTGATGTTGGAGCTCAAACAAACGCAAGCCTCTTCAAGGTAATTGTACTCACTGGACCTTTTGAATGGCGTATGATTGCCTCCTCTGTGGATATACATGGTTCTTGCAGCAGGATACATCTTAATATAATGGATTTTATAGACAGTGGATGGCTAGTCACCGCTGAACAACGGCAGGTGCAGCCTAATTTTGAAGTGTCCGCCTGTTTCACTCTGCTGAAAAGGTGCTGGGCTTCATATCTTTTCTGCAGTGTGAAGATTTGTATTTATAAAATTGGCAAACCTTTTTTGGCTCTTATAGATAGATAGATAGATAGATAGATAGATAGATAGATAGATATAACTTTAGTTATCCCGAGGGAAATTGTTATGCAACAGTTGCAATACACAGTAGGAGACAGTATAAGATTTACAAGACAAAGATTTACAAATAGTGCAGAAATGTTTATATCTATCTATAGAGATATAGAGATGTGTGTGTGTATAGATATGTATGTGTATATGTATATGTATGTATATATATATGTATAGATATATATATATATATATATATATATATATATATATATATATATATAATATATATATATAGATATATATATATATATATATATAGATATATAGATATATATATATAGATATATATATATATATAGATATAATATATATATTATATATCTATTATATATACTATATATAGATATATATCTATATATATATATATATATCTCTATATATATATCTCATATATATATATATATATATCTATATATATATATCTATATATATCTATATCTATATCTCTCTATATTTATCTCTCTATCTCTCTATATCTATATCTCTCTATTTATCTATATCTTCTCTCTTTCATGTCTATCATCTCTACTATCTCTATCTATCGCTATGTCTGTATCTCTCTATAGTATCTCTCTCTCTCTCTCTATCTATAGCCTATCTTCTCTTGCATTCTATCTCTCTCTTCGCTTTCCACTTCCCTTCCTATCCTCTATCTCTTCTACTCTCTTCTCGCTGCTCTATCTCTCTCTCTATCTCTCTCTCTCTCTCTTTCTATCTATCTCTCTATCTCTCTCTCTCATCTCTCTCTCTCTTTTCTCTCTCTCTCTCTCTCTCTCTCCTGTCTCTCTCTCCTCTCTCTCTCTTTCTCTCTCTTCTCTCTCTCTCTCTCTTTCTCTCTTCTCTCTCTCTCTCTCTTCTATCTCTCTCTACTTCTCTCGTATCTCTCTCTGCTCTCTTTCTCTCTCTATCTCTCTCTCTCTATCTTTCTCTCTCATCTCTCTCTTTACTCTCTCTCTCTCTCTCCTTCTCTCTCTATCTCTTTCCTTTCTCTCTCTCTTCCTCTCTCTCTCTCTTCTCTCGTCTCTCTCTCTCTATCTCTCTCTCTCTCTCTCTCTCTCTCTCTCTTCTCTCTCTCTCTTCTCTCTCTCTCTCTCTCTCTCTCTCTCTTCTTCTCTCTCTCTCTCTCTCTCTCTCTCTCTCTCTCTCTCTCTCTCTCTCTCTCTCTCTCTCTCTCTCTCTCTCTCTCCCCCTCCTCTCTCTCTCTCTCTCTCTCTCTCTCTCTCTCTCTCTCTCTCTCTCTCTCTCTCTCTCTCTCTCTTTCTTTTTCTCTCTCTCTCTCTCTCTCTCTCTCTCTCTCTCTCTCTCTCTCTCTCTCTCTTTCTTTTTTCTCTCTCTCTCTCTCTCTCTCTCTCTCTCTCTCTCTCTCTCTCTCTCTCTCTCTCTCTCTCTCTCTCTCTCTCTGCTTTCTCTCTCTCTCTCTCTCTTTCTCTTTGTGTCTCTCTCTCTCTATCTCTCTCTGTCCACATGAGATGGGGTAAGGTGCAATATTCAACAAGGTAAGGTGCAATATTTGGCAAAATAACATAAAATCACAAGATAGAAATGATAGTAGGGAGAGGGAGAGAGGACCTCAGGTCACTGTGTCTCCTCTGTCCCTCTCACAACCTTTTCAGGTTAATTCTGTATTATGAGCAAAGACAAAATTAAAAAAAACAAATGAATGTAATTTGAATCTTTCTCAAGGACACTCACAGGCCCATTACTGATGCTATCTCTGTTGAATTGTCCTCAGGATCATTTCTAATTGCTGTGTAGAGAACAACCCCTTTTGGTAGGTACTGTATGGTCATCAAGCAAGCATTCATACACTACATTATTAATATGCATATTCAATGGAATAATTATTTAAAGGCCCATGCATTCAGATGGAACATACAAGGATAAGTGTTAAGATTTGTATTCTTTATATTCCCAAATCAAGATCAAATCAACCTTGTGTTGTTGGTTGTGCTGAGTCCAGCCGGTTTCTTTGCCCTCATTAAAATGTTTGATCAGAATGGAACCCCTCCCCCCCTCTCGTTCTCTTTTACTCTATCTCTCTCTCTCTCTCTCTATCTCTCTCTCTCTCTTCTCTCTGGTCTCTCTTTCTCTATCTTCTTTTCTTGTTCCTCTTCTCTATCTCTCTCTCTCTCTTTCTCTTTCTTCTTTCTTCCTGTTTCTCTTTCTCTTCTCCTTCTTTTTCTCTCTCTCTTCTCTCTTTCTCTTTCTTCTCGCTTCTCTCTCGCTCGCTTCTATCTTTCTCTATCTCTCTCTCTCTCTCTCTCTCTCGCTCTCTCGCTCTCGCTATCTCTCTCTCACTCTCTCACTCACTCACACACACACACACACATCATGTGTTTTTTGATGTGGAATTCAAAGTGGCTGCAAATGTATTTTTTATCTGGCACACATTTGTGCTGAGCGTCCTGCCCACCGCTTCTATGCAAAGTGGGTTGAAGGAGAATAGTAATGACTTTGGCCTTATGGGACTCTAAATGAGTGAAGTTCAAAAGCAGCCTGTACATCACAGCACCTGTCAATCAAACTAGGCCAGGGCCAGGTCTGCAAGCAAGCAGAGGCAGCCAAAGAGTGTGTAGCATATGTGTGTGTTTACTTGTGCACATGTGTGTCTGTATGTTGCTAAGCCAGAGGATGGGGGGGGGGGGGGGTTAGTTTGAGGGATGGAAGGATCAAAGCACCCGGGCTTGGTGCAGTGCAGAACAGGCTGCTCCTCTGCATACCTCCCCTTTTGTCAGCTCATAACTACAGAGATAGGAGCTCTGGAAACCACACAAAAGATATTTTAAAATAGCACGGCTCATGCTGTTGCTTAACACTAAAACAAATTACTGAATGAAATGTGATATGATATGTGTGAATATGTTCACAGAAAAGCCGCCATGTGTTAAAAATGTGTTGATGGCAACTTGTGTCATTTTTTTTGACACCTAAGTGTGTGTGTGTGTGTGGGCTATTTACAGCTACTAAACTGTTTTTTACTTAGATGTTATGCATAATAGTAATGTGTTCTTTATACTATGACAGTTTTATTAAAATTAGATTAAAAAAATTGCAATATATGGCCTTGCTTACATTGCAAGTGTATATGCATAGATTATTCCCAAGTACTGATATCCAACATAACCATAGAAAAACAATGGCTCAACTCAATGTCCTGGCAGCCCTTTCTACAAACACTTTCAGATGTATTCATGGAAATGGGTATTAGCTTTGTTGCGAGAAAAGCAGAATTTAAGTAGTTTTCCATGGAAAATATTATTCACAAGCCAATTACTCCCACTTTAATATGAGGTCTGGGCAACAGATGATATAGCCAGCGATACAATCCAGCTCATTTGAAACAAGCGGGCACTATTAGTTTCAACAGATGTTTCATGTAATTGGATAAACTTCATGGTTTCACAAAGATTTCTTTACTATTTTATGTAAATCATGTAGATCTCACTCAATAGTTTGAAAACCTGTGAGTCTGGGTGTTTTATTGTAAATAAAGCTGTGGAGTAGTAAATCTGTTGGTGCTGAGAGAACATTCAGAGCCGCTCCACCAACAAATGAGTCGGACACACTCTATAAATTTCTCAAATGTTGCCTTGTTTGTGTATTTAGGTTTGATGGAAACTTCAATACCAACGTCTCCAAGACCATCTGCTGTGACAGACTTTCCCCCAACGTCAACAGCCGAGCGTTCAACCCTGGACGGGACCTCAACTCAGGTTTGTCTCACACACACACACGCACACACACACACACACACAACATGGACAACCAATGCTAAAACCATTTAAACTTATGAATCCATTTCTTTCTTCTTCTTTCTTTACTGTGGACCGCACGCCAAATGTTGAATAAATTAAAAGCCATTTCCATGGCAACCAGTTTTTAATTTTGAAGTTGTATTATCTTTTCTATTCGTCTCATCTTCTGAAATGTTAGAAGAGGCAACATCTAGCTGAGATGGAAATAATTAGCGCCGCATGTCTAAAGAGATGTTTGTACAGTCTTTCCTGTGCTCCCTCACTCCCACTTTAAATGAGATCAAATGCACTTTGTTTGACTTTGAACTCTGCCTGCAATTGTATTCAGGTAGTGTACGTTTCAGTGTACGTGCACCTATCCTGTTGTTCAGGGCTGTGTCCTTCATTTGTTTCTGTCCTCAAGTCTAACCTCAACATCATCCTCACAAATATTACAAAAGAGAACACACACACACACACACACTATGTTTATTGATGCTCCATATTGCATAAGCACATTGCAGAATATTACCCTGTGAAACCCACATGTGTCTGCACAGCATATGTCGGCCTGCATGTGATTAAGAAGAAAATTGACTAGAAACCAGGCAAAAGCCAACTTTCCCTGCTGGTTTTTCTGTTCTGGTGCCATCGCTTGGTTAGCGATGTGTTCCCTCTGTTTCCAGAGCAGAAATATCAAGCTGTGTTACACGCGTTCGTGACACATACTGGCAGCTTTTCACGGAATATTGAACTCATTTTCTCCGTGTCTCTTAAAGTTCCAGTTTCAGTCCAGCACACATTGTAAGATCTCTGCCAGGTCTTTCCAGGAATGTGTGATTGTATGATCGCACGAATTAAAGCAGGTTCTTCTAACATTCCCTGTAAGGTTTGCAGGTAAAATCTGGGAAGTTTTCAAATCCCCAAAATGTTTCTACAAAAGTGGTCAAATTGGAAGAATTTACTGGTCAAAGTCAAAAAATGGCAGCAAACTGAATAATTCTGGGTGCAATAATCCCAAAAGAACTCTGCAGGATCGTGGAGGGACTGCTTTAAATCGTCAGTATGTTTCAAATTAAGCGCTTGGATCATCGAACGGCTCCTGAACCCACACTTTTGCCTTTTTAGATGTGTTGTTGACACTGGATACGAACCAGTTTATTTGAAGCATACTGAACTCTTTACTCCTTAATTCAACCCTGGATATTGCACTTGCCCCCCCTTCCTTTCCTTTTTACAGGAAACCTCCAACATAATTTGTTCTTCTTCTGCTGCCCCACTCCAATTTTTCTTCAGACACCCCAGTCTGTTCCTCTCTCTGCAAACCATTCATAATGACTGCCATTCATAACATGTCACCATCGGCTGGCTCTTATTTTCCTTGCAAGCCAGTCACAGCGAGTTCAAGTTACCCCTCTCCTCTCCCTGTCCCTCACACTCAGCCCTCCTTGACCCCCACGTTCCCAGTGTATTCATTCTCTCCCATTTGTCTCAGCCCAGTCTAAACAAGCAGCTACAAAGGGGACGGAGGGAGGGAGGGAGCGGGTGAGAGAGGGAGGGATAATTGAGGGGGAGAGAATGATGAATGAAGGGGAAGAAAGGAGGGGTGAGAGCTGATTGAAATGGAGTAATTGTATGAAGAATGTATTGTATTCTATCCATCTTCTCTCCTCATCTTTAATTTTACTTTTTATTTCCAAGGGAGGGTTAGGGGGAGATAGGGGAGAGATAGTGAATGTGGGAGGCATCAATTGTGATAGCAGCAGGTGGGAGTGAAAAGACAAATAGATGAGAGATGACTGGTGGTGTGTGATTAGAGGACCAATTTGATCCATTTTCTTTTGTCCATCCATTTTTTCCCTTTTTGCTGCCTTCCTTCCTGCGCAATTTAATCTATTTACTGTCTTTAAAGATGTTATGTCAACTTTATTTCTGTTTCCATCCATTCAATCCTCTGTCAAGTGTCTTTGAGTTTCTAGAAAAGCACTATACAAGCAAAATGTATTATTATTCTAATTATTATTAATCTACTTGCATGTCTTGAATACTTCCAAAAAGGCGTGTTTGCTTGCAGGAACTAAACTGTATGTGTGTGCACATATGTACTTAGTTATATTTTTCTAACTTTTCAAACAACTTCAACTCCAACTTTCGTCACTCTGACTTGCGTTCGCCATGCCAAGTTGTCTGGCTTTGTGAGTGACACGCCGGGAAACAAACCACAATTGAACCAGAACTCCAGAAATGAATGCAAAGTGAAAAGCAATTCTTTTTTGTCCAATCAGTTGACTTGTCACACTGCAAGGCCTTGCCTGAATTTGCATCAAGGTAACAGAACTTCAACTAAAGTGAACGGAAGTCAAATGAATTACAGCATACTGTTTTAACTTTGAAAAACTATGATGAGAATGAAAATGTAGCACCAAACACAGCATGCAGACGCTCACTATAATCTCCATATAATCAGGGTTTTTTGTTTGTTTATAAGCCAACACACAACTACTGTTTAACGGATTACTGTGGAATTTTGTACCGACATTCATGATCCCCTGACTTTCCATCTTATGCCACCGCAAGTTTCCCCTTATCTTGTAAAATATCTCCACATCTACTGGATAGTTTTGCACAAAATTTGGTGCAGACATCTATGGTTCCCAGATGACTCATTCTACTGACTTTTGGTGACATTTCCCCTAGTGGCAGCATGTGGTTCATGCTGGTATCGAGCGAAATATCTCTACAACTAATGTATGGATTGCCATGGAATTTATGTTCCCCTCTCAGGATGAATTGTACTTTGGTTTGTGATGAAATACCTGCTAAACTATTGACGTTCCCACAATCCTACGCTGTTTTGTGTTTCGGGCTGCTTAGCAGAAGTTAATATGCTAAAAGCGCCGCGGCTGCCACAGCTTAACTTCACAGAGCTGCCAGCATGTCTGTGGGCTCTTAAGTCTTAACTCAGTCACACATGAAGAAAACTGAATTAGAATAAATAAACAATGCTTGTCTCATTGTTGTTAATAAAGGTGGTTAAGAACATCATGTGTGTTCCCTAGATTTAAATGCAACAAAGAGCGAGAGAGCTACCAGATACACACGTGTGAAACTTTGAGTAAATTCCTCAAATGTTTTTGCGATATCGGGATCATTCATTACTAGCTCCAAAGTGTGTTTATGTATGGAAGTAGATGCAGATGTATCAAAGCTGCTCCTGGCAAACAGTCAGTATTATTAAGGTTGTAGGAACTGGGTGTCATTTGGGTCCCATGTCTTGGCTTGTCCATCTGTTTTTGGGAAGATCTAAACATTGGTGGCAGAGTGGAGCACTGTAGCCTGACGGATGTATACAGAGCCCTTCTTCCACTGTCAACACATCTGAGTGTTTCCTGTTTATATGAGCCTCAGAGATGGATGGAGTAACTGGGCAGAGATGATGTATGATGGGCGACCAGACCTGCTGTGTCTCCAAAAAAACAATTATTTTGCCAAACACATGCAGTCGGTTTCCGTGCTGTTTTATAATGTTTGGCATTTGGGCGGTTTCACAGTTGTTCTGTAATTTATCTGTTTGTGTATATATTTAATATTTAATTTGGATTGGAGTGTTAGTTGTATATTTGACATGTGATTTTCCACCCCTCTCATTAAAAAGAAGTGGTCTTTGGCTCATAACATTGCTGGAAGGTTGGAAAAGGTCAAAACAGGTTCTCGTTAACAGGTGATTAATTCAATGTGATCACAAGCCAAGAACCACATTCTGAGACTATTTAGACCCCGCTGTTCTGCACGGATGGCAGGTTAGAATATCTGGCAAAGACTTTTGACTTAATTAGCAAGATATTTGCAATCCTACCCGTCTGTGGAAACCTCCACCCGTATAATAACAAATAGCTGGTGAATGTGTAAAGCTGCTAATGACCTGCAGAAACCACAATGAATATTTATTAGTGGTAAGAAATCTAACATTGTCATTCCTGGCTAGATCTCTATTATATTATTATATTAGACTGAATATTAGAGATGTTAGAGTCTGGCCTTGTGTGGCTTTAGGAATGAATACAAAGACATAAAACAGAAATTCATGACATTGTTTTAGATATGTGGGTATGAACACATATTTCTAGAGTTTCTCAACTGCTATTTGATTTGCATTTGTGCTAGATTGTTAATCTATATTTATAGGATTAGTTCATTTGGTATACTGTTTGAGGATCTAAGGTTATTGGTATAGTTGGTCGGCGTGTCCATGTTTTTTAAGAAACGAATGCATTAAACAGCTGCATTATTGTTTCGTGTTACTTTTAATAAAGCCTACTCTGAGGGCTACGCTCTGTTTCCTCCCTCTCTGTCTCTGTTTTCACCCAAAGTTTCTATTCGTGTCTCTCTAACTCCCCCCCTCCCTCTCTCCCCATCTCTTTGTGAAAGGCCGTTTTGTGTTGCAATGAGCGGAAAGGAAGTTGCTGGCTTTGTGATGGGATCTCTGTGAAGATACTGTTGACTCTGTGACCCAGTAAAATATCTGTCTGTTAGTGTTGAGCAAATAATCCGGCTCAGTGTCTCTGCAGAGGTTGTAGTTGAGGCTGTTATTTTAGCTCGCCCCGCAGTCACAGTTACGACACAGATTGAGTTCCGGTATCCAAATGAAAGACGTGTACTGTTTACTTCCCAGTAGTTGAAGAGCTCAAACTATTTTTTCTTCATCAAGTTAATGTATTCTACAAGAGGTGTGGATTGGGAAATTCATTTACATGTGTATACTTTACGTTCAGTCACAAACGGGTGTGTTGTCTTGCCTGAATAGGCCGGTTTGCATAGATGTGAAAAGGTCAATAACAGAAAACAATGCACAACTGTTTATCGTAGGGAAAGTAGACGCGTTACAGAAGTTTGTGTGTACTTGAAAGCAGGCTCGTTCAACATGAGCCAGGCCTGCAGAAAACCAATCATTGCACAATGCATGTCGTTTGGATTCCTGTCCGACTTGCTCTGACGTCAGGCAAATGTAGCAACAATAACCTCACGCTGTCTGAAAATAAATGCAGGGCATGATGGGCAATGCCCGGTTCTCCGCTGATCTAAGAGCTGATTTGTTAAGATATTGGATCAACAACATGATGGTCTGTTGCTAGCTTTACAGTATATTAGCAGTTTTGGGAGAATAAACACAAACGGTCGCTTTTTGTCGGAATACACCTCGAAAATTCAGCATAATACTTGTATTTTAACAAAAGATGTCCAAAACTATGTCCAGTAATTCACATATCACAATGTAATATAGTATTCTCAAACGATTTAAGTGAAGTTAATTAATGTCAAGTTTACATAGTCTTGCATACAATGTATCAAAGGGCTATACTGAACCAAACAATCACATGTTCCTATTGCAGCCAAAGACATGATAGTGGTTTCTCTCACACACTCTGAGGTCATTTGTTTCCACAGCTTGTACATGCATAAGAACAATTAAAGAACGTCAATCACAAAAGCATAGCCACAAGGTCCATTGAGTGTTATTGCTACAGCGATGGCAGAGGGCACAAAGCTCTTTCTGTATTCCATTTTTACCTTCTATCTTTCCACCCTGCCTTTCCCACTTGTGTTTTTCTTTCATTGATCTTTCTCCTCCCTGTTTCTATCTCACTTTTATTTTTTAATAACACTTTTGCTGTTCCCTCTCTGTCTCCTGTCTCTACAGTGTTGGCAGACAACCTGAAGTCCAACCCGGGGATAAAGTGGCAGTACTTCAGCTCAGAGGAGGGCATCTTCACGGTCTTTCCTGCACACAAGTTCCAGTGCAAGGGAAGTTACGAGCACCGCAGCAGGTAAAGTTATTGTTGAGCTCAAAGTTTCTGCCAAACACACAATTTTTCGAGAGATATCACTCACTTGGCAAATGATGTAAAAAAAACAAAAACAAAAAAAAACCCATGAACTTGTTCCTGCCCTCATCCACCTCCCCTCTCCTCCTCCTCTCTGTCAGTTGCTGTGGGGTGGTCCAGAGGGCATGTTAATGGCATGCTGCCCTCTCACACCCTGACCACACATGCCCTTGGCAGGAATGTGGCTCTGTACCGCTAAAGCTTGTTGGAATTTCACACCTCCACTGTTGTGGGTTTTTGTGTGGCCACGGCTGAAAGACGTGTCTATATTTCTTTCTTTTTTATATATATATATATATATATATATTCTTTTGTCTCTATTCCTTTTTGGTGCATTTGGGTTTTTTTTTCTTTCTTTTTTTTTTTTATAAAATCATGTCTTTTTTTTGTTTTTTGTCTCTGGCTTTTCAAGTCAGTGAGTTGGCATACAGCCATGAGAGAAATGACGTTACTTGGCTTGCTTCAAGTGTGAATGAGGCTTTGTGAGTTCATCACTCCCCTTCTCTGTGTTAGTGTCTCCTTGTCCAGCAGACCACACACACACACACACAGGTGCTCGTTGACCCCCCTACCCTCTGCCCCCCACCACCAAGCTGACACATACACCACATTTTGAAAATATAATTAAAAATAATAGATTTAGAAGTACTTTTGTACCAACAGCCGGCTGACACTGAGCACATATTGTATCTGTTTTACCCTTAGGGTCTATGATAATGTCAATTAAAAAAATAATTTGCAGGCCTTTTGTAGCAGGAAGTTTCTTTATATGTCACTGTGATCCTACAAGACCTGTAAATAATAAAAAGCATTAACTGAAAAGTGAAATTATTTTAATAACTTTTGAAGCTTTAAGGTTTCTCATGTAGTTGTAGGAAGTCGCGCACACATGGTTTCGGATGAAATAAAGAAAGTGGTGAACCTCCACCAAAATGAACAGTAGGAAGGGGATTTCCTAAGGAAACTGTAGAGTGCAGACTGGACAAGAAAATAAAACTCTTGTGTGAAAAAGAAAGACGTAATGTTGCATTTCCGTGAATGCACTGATGGGTGTACAGGGAGATTTTATAATCAAGCCTGAGTGAGACCGGGAGCCAGTGCAGTGATTTGAGGATGGGTGTGATGTGTTCGTACTTTCACTCTCATCAGGATCCTAGCAGCGCTGTTCTGGATGTATTGCAGCTTCTGCAGTTAGCACATACGTGACACAGTTACAGAGTCACGTTGCTGTTTTTAATAAGCACTTAGTCCAGCACATAGAAAACATTTAAATATTATTACCACTGCACACATGCTGCTACAGTATGTGTTAATTGTCTTGGATTGTATTACTTTGTAGTCAATGTTTGTGTGTGTGTGTGTGTGTGTGTGTGTGTGTGTGTGTGTGTGTGTGTGTGTGTGTGTGTGTGTGTGTGTTGTGTGTGTTTGTGTGTGTGTGTGTGTGTGTGTGTTCCTGCAGGCCTGTGTATGTGTCTGCGGTGCGTCCCCAGTCTAAACACATCGTAGTGATGGTGGACCACGGAGCGTCTGTAACTGACACCCAGCTGCAGATCGCCAGGGACTCTGCACTGGTCATCCTCAATGCCATAGATGAACAGGACAAGGTTAGTGAAAGGGAATAGACCGTATCCCTCTAACCTGTATTTGCTTATTAAGAAGAATGCATTAAAAGTATAATATATAACTTTTTCAGAATTAAAATGTCTAAAAAAAGACTTCATCACCAAACTTCATTCATTTTCCAGCAGATGCTTTTGAAAAAAATCAACCAAAGGCCAACAACTTTTCAGTGTCACTCAAACTATCGTGTTTTTATCATTTAATGTCATCGTCACTCCTCTCCAGATCTCCATTTTGTCAGTGGCAGAGACGGTTCGCTCCTGTTCTCTGGACCAGTGCTACAAGAGTCTGCTCTCTCCAGCCACCAGTGAGACCAAGAGGAAGATGAGCACCTTCATCTCCAACATCAAGGCGTCGGATGCAGCCACACAGCACGCAGCTGGCTTCCAGAAGGCCTTCCAGCTGCTCCGAAACACCAGCAGTCTCTGCAAACGGAGTACCAGTAAGACATTGTAACATTGTGGTGACGCTGCATATTAGGAATGTGCCTCAGAGATCAATTTCAACTCTTGTGCAGGTTTTATAGACATGAACTCTCGTCATTATGTCAGATATAATTTGACGTCATGGTGTTTGTTTCTGTGTTCCATCAGCTACAGACATGGTGATCATCCACCTATCGTCCGGTATCACGTCTCGAGAGTCGTCGGAGCAGGAGAAGAGAGCGACGCTCAGTGTGGTCCGAGAGGAGAACCGCCACCTCAACAATTCGGTCATGATCCTCACATACGCTCTCATGAACGGTAGGTCACTTGTATTTAAGGCTGGTGACTAGTTAAGAGTGGTTTTAATTTATTTTCTTCTGCATTTTATGCAAATGGTTTCATTAAATACCGTAATCACCAAGTTTTTATTTGGAAATAATAAAATGTATACAATTTCCAGCCGTTTTTTTAATTGAATTCTTTCCAAGTATTGTTTAAAAAAATCCAAAAGGCCCTACTTAGATTAAGGGTTAGGCCAGCATTTTAGTTGCAATTTGGACTTTTATTTATTTTTTCAATTAAAAAACACGTTTTCACATTGTTTTTATGTGTCTGCACTGTAAATGAAGTAGCCTGTGGTCTTCTCCCATGTGACACTTAGTTATGCACTAAATTATTTTACTTTACTTGGGTATTTAGAACAGCAGCCAGCTGAAAAATCATATATTTTTTAAAATAAATCACAAAACAGTCATTGAACACAACATCTTTGGCCCTGTATTAGTCACATATTCTCTACATTCATATCTAGAGTTTCTTTCTTTTTTGCCTCTGCTTGGAGCTGTTTTTCTGTGTTCGATATCCTTTCTCTATGTTCTTGGGCACAATGTGTTCAAGAGAAGACTGAAGGTTAGAGAGGTGCTCAGAAACCTCAAAGGCTTTTTTCCCCCTCTGTGTGCGTGCGTTGGTGTGGTGTGCATGCTTCCTTTTCCTCTTTTATTGTCCATCCATCTGCCTCCTCTAATTCCCACCTCCCTCTGCAACACACACACACACACACACACACACACACACTCACTCACCTCTGCTGCGCATGCATTAGTCCACCATTAACACAAATCATTTTTGCATCCGAGAATGGAAATTAGGTACATCTAAGAGAGGAGAGAGTGAGACTTCAAAGGATGTGCTGCTCACTCTGTGTGTGACTGACAGAGGACCTTGGCTGTTTAAAGAGCCTCATGATGAAAAGGATGCAGAAATCTGTCGTCCTCTGAGTTTATTAGCATTGCATATTTGTTTTGTTGCTGTTGCACACATTTTAATGACCCACTGTGGGGGTGTCTTATTCCCTACGTCCCCAGCCAAATGTGAAGTGCTGATTGTTCAAGGTGATCAGCAGTCCCTTGGCAGTATAATGTTTTAATGTCAATTAATGTCCTCAAATGGTTTTATATGACAAACTATATTAGTTAACTATATTAAGTTTAAAATCATATTAGTATTCGGATTTAAGAAGCTCGACCAAAAAGTGTTAAATGAACAACTTGACTGAAACTATTATAAAATTATTGTCTAATAATAATTGTAAAATATAAAACTAATTATAAAAATATTTTTGTTGATTCAGTTTGGAATTTTTCTTCCAATTAACTAATCGGCTATTTGTCTCCGCATGCGTTGTGATTTTGGAGTTTTGATCTGTTTTTTGCACTGCATACCATTTTTTCTTTTGACCGCATTTTAGGGTACAGCTGAGTGGCGTCATGACTGAAGTAAAACTTTGGCACTAAGTAGAACTTTTAGATATTATTAGATACAACAGTACATTTATCTCCTCTAAAGTAACTCTCTAACACGCAGATTGAGTGAGTGCGTGATGACAGACGGGTTCAGTGAGAAACATAACTGTGTTTGCTTAGCAGAAAACTTCACAGGGTATCTTTTAATTTGTAGATTTTCTTAAAAATTCAAACATTGGAATAAAATAAGGATCATTATACCTATCCTACAAAGAAGAGTGGGAAAGGATACTCACTTAAAAATGACAGTGAACGGAAACCTGGGCCGTCAGCAAAATTTCTCCTCCTCTGTGTTGGTTTGACATTGCCACCCATGACGACATTGCCTCCCGTCGGTCGCCCAGCGTGATGATCAGCAGAGCCTTGGCATTAGAAAGGGATTCTGCTGTAATCCAGTCAATGATTGGATGCTGGCAGACATTCTTTACTCTATCCTTCCCAATAGGTTGTGGGATGCCAAATGTTCCAGGTGACAGCTGAAGGGGCCAGCCATGGTTATCTATTGTCCTCTAAATGACCTTATGAGGCTTTGCAAGATCGAGTACAAAGAGCGCATTAACGACTCGGCTGCATATTTTCTTTAAAGTGATGAGGGATTTATTCATGTCATGATCTCTGAGCTTTACAGACGACAATTGTTGTTTGGCAAATGCATGGGATTCAACGAATACAGCTTATAGAGATCATGGCGCAGGTTCACAAGTCGGGGCCTGCATGTATGAAATATCTCCGGTGCTGATGCCAAATATGTGTAGGAAATCCGTGTAGCAATGTATAGCATGTGCTTTGATTATTGATCCTGTTTAAAGCCAGCCTCTAGCTGCTTAACCACGTGAACTGCATGAGGTTAATTGTACTCTAAAGAGACCAAATTCCAAAGGTTCTTGAGTTTCTCCCCCCGGTTTAGTGGCAGGGATGTGATCTCCAGCGCCTTGCTAGATTCGTTTTTTATAAAGCCAGGGGGGCAAGAGAACAGTGGGTTGCTTTTTTTGATAGTCGGAATTTTGAGTCATGTGCTTTTTAGTGAAAAGCTGTTTACTCTTTTTTACCTCCTTTCAACCGCTCCCTCCTCTTTTCATCTGCACAGATGCCCTATTCAATAGGCCTGCAGCCATGCCGTCAGATTTGTTCTTAATATCCCAGCTTGATTCAATCAAACAAATTTGACACGCCCCCCCGATCCCAAATTCATTCTCTACCCCATTCCCTGTTCTTTCAGAGGGAGTAACAGGCCTGAAGGAGTTGGCCTTCTTGAGGGATCTTGCAGAGCAGAATTCTGTGAAATACGGCGTCGACCGATCGTCGGGCCGAGACCGCTCATCTGGGTCGTCCTCGTCAGGATCAGCAGGCGCTTCCATGATACCAGTGGTGAAGGGAAGCATGATGGTGCTAAACCAGCTGAGCAACCTGGAGACGACAGTGGGCCGTTTCTACATTAACCTGCCCAATCGCATGATCGACCTGGCCCGCTTCAGCCTGCCTTACTCTGACCCCATGGGAGACGGTGAGTGGTTTGGACAAGTTTAGATCAATGAATAGAATTCAAACAAAAGATCATACATTTATATGACTAGAAACAGGGAGCAGCTAGCATGGCTCTTTCTAAAGGTAACAATCTGTATACCAGCACCTCTAAAGCTCACTTATTTACATGTTATATCCATTAGTTTTATCTGTACAAACGACAAGTTGTGGTTTTACAGAGTTGCATCGTGTTTGCCAGGGGAGACAAATTAAATGAATGAGCTTTGGATGTGATGGTAGGTTTATTTTCTTTAACCTTTGGACAGACCCAGGCTAGCTGTTTCCCCCCTGCTTCCAGCCTTTATGCTAAGCTAAGCCACTAAGCCTACTGGCTCTAGGTACATATTTATTGTACATACATAAGAGCTGTATTGCTTTTCTTGGTAACAAAGTGAAGATGCACATTTCCCAACATGTCAAACTGTTGCTTTGATAAATACTTTTATTGAAGGCAAAACTGTTAAAATTGTTAAATGTGTATTTTGAATAGAAAAGAATGGAATGAGCTCAACAGAGCTGGATTACAAAGATAATCAGAGATCATCGTAGTGTAATAAACTAACCTGAAGTGTCGTATAAAATTTACTTAGATTGTTGTTCGTCTTTCTCCAGGGTTTATTATGACTGTGAGCCGGCCGTGTTATTTCGGTAACCTGCTCCTGGGCGTGGTCGGGGTGGATGTGAACCTGGCCTACATCTTGGAGGATGTCACCTACTACCAAGACTCGCTGGCTTCATACACGTTCCTCATTGACAACAAAGGTCAGTCGCATGGAGACGGGCGAGGTGGTAGAACTCAATCTACCGCAGTGCAGGAAATGATGCATTTTCTAACTTGTGGTCAGCCATGTGAGCAGCAGCATTTGTAACCAAATACGGCTTTAAATCTTGACGGCCCGTTCTCTAAATAACGTGTTCTGGGTCTACCGGGCAATACAACAAACACAGCAGGACAAATCAGTGACACATTGCGTGCTGCTTAGGTTTCTAAGCCAGTAACAAAACAAACAACAATCAGGAAAAACTCTTTCTAGGACAGGTGCGACAGACTCCAGTGCTTATTCAAGGTATTAAGCCACATGGAAACACTCCAAAGGGTTGGAAGAGAGTGTATTTTGGGTGTTTTTGTCTCGCATACAAGTGGAATTACACGTTACTTTATCTCTTTCAACTTCCTCCACAGCCATTATGCCTTATTATACGTAATTGACATCTTCTTTGTAGCACTGGCACTTCTTTGGCATTTAATTCTCTGTTTCATTCATGCCTCAGTGCGTTGCCACAGCGCAGGGCAGTAGTGCTCATGTCCGGTCTCGGTTTGTTTTGGCTTCAGCTGAGGAGGTCTTGACTAAACCACTGCTGCTGTACAGCGGGCGAGTTGTGCAAGGTTTTGCTAGATGGCACTATAGCTACAGATTGACGTCTACAGAGTAATATTGGCTGAAATAACCTTCTCCTTCCAAGGTAATAAGATGACAATTGAAAAATCTAATTTGTGAAGAGAGAAGAATTTGCACATACAGACAGCAGGAAGGGAAAGTATATCCAACATGACTGGCAACACATTGGTTTGTATATGTTTTCTGGGGCCTGGGAGGTAGTGCCATGCTTAGAAGAGGCAGCGGTGACGGGCAGGTGGAAGACGTGTAGAGGAAATATTTAGGAGGGAGGTGAGGGGCACCATAGCGGAGCAAATCATAACATAACATGTGCAGACTAACATACATTTACTCACCTGGATGGTAAGTGTTTAGCATCATAATCTTTTACTATTAGGCCTAATTATTAAAAGTGAATTTATTGCAGCGGTGTGAGTTTTGCTCCGCTGCTGCGCCATTCAATGACTCTCTTTTTTCCCCCTCTGAAATGTTTGTTATTGTAATAAATATGCCATCAAATCATAGCTTATTACTGCACCATGCTTATTAGTGCAGCAACTCGGTAAACATTGACGACCGAGTCCCATTAATGTTATTAGCTGGCATCAAATCGTCTGCTGGCAATTAGAGTGTAGGTAAATACAGAGATGCCTTGTCTAACACAGCAAAGGGATTCTCTTTTAGGAGTGTGAGACACCACACAAACCAACACACTCGAATCATGTGTTGGTGTAAAACACAACACATGATTTAGTTTGTTCACTTCTTTCAGAGCAGATGGGCAGTCCAGTGAGGTCTTTCTTGGCTCTCCTAAAAGGATTAGTACTGCTGTTAAGAGCTTTGTTTATCACAGCACTACAGAGCACTGTTTGCTACTGATATTATTTAGAACATGTTGACGGTCTGATGCTGAGAAGAGCATTACAAAGATCAGTGTCCACTTTGGTTTATGCTGTGACATTGTAGCATCAAGAGAGTTTATATTAATAGATTCAAATATTAAGTGTTTCAGTGATCAATACCTACAGTATATCCTGTCTAAAGTAATTAAGTATTTTCTTTCATCCATCTACCATCCTTACAGGTTTTTGAGAGAAGCTGAAATCATAAAGTAATTTTTAAAATGTGATAACAATTCTACACTTTTTTCCCACAGGTTTATGTTTCCCTTACTAATAAGATGCCGACTGTAGCATCGTTAGACTTGGAGAATTGATTTACCCCGTAGGGCAATGTGCACATATGGTGTCCCCTGGAATCATACCTAATATAAACACCTTTATTTAGTGTTGAATTATATCTTGAATTAAAAGACTATGATTTGTAAATTCTAAATAGTAATGATAACATGAGTCATTGTTCAATATGGTGGTCTATGTGGTCCGCCTTCCAAACAAAACACTAGAAGGTCGGGAGTTCAATGCCAGGCTGCCACCATTGTACCCCTGAGCAAAGTGCTTAACCCTGAGTTGCTCCTGGGAGACTGTCCCTGTACTTAGTTCAATGTAAGTCACTCTGGATAAGAGCGTCTGCTAAATGACCTGTAATGTAATATGACTGCCTTGTTTGGCAGTCACTACAAAATTCACTGCTGGTCCGTAATAGCTGTTTAAATGTTATATGCATATCCAATTTTCTTATATATCCATATCCAAGAACTAATTGATGATGTTGTCAACTTGTTTGATTTCCCAGGTTACACCCTGATGCATCCGTCACTGACACGACCCTACTTGATGACTGAGCCTCCTCTGCACACGGACATTATCCACTACGAAAACATCCCATTATTCCCTGTTGTCCGGCAGAACATCCTCAGGTAACAGAGGATAAGGAACACATGAATAAAGAAAATGACTTTACTTTCGAGAACCACTTGAAACCAGAATTCCTCTGACCATTGATGCACACATAGCATATTTTAAGTGTATGTTGTTGTTGTTGTCTAATGCTGTGTATTTCTTGCAGCCTCCCTCTGGGCAGTCAGGTCATTTCTGTCCCAGTCAACTCCTCTCTGTCCTGGCACACCAACCGACTCCGGGACAACAGCAAAGACGCATACAACGTCAGCTACGCCTGGAAGCTGGTATGTGTCCGTACAGGCTGTGTAGAGACTAAACATCTGACGTGTGTTAATTGGTGACATTAAACTTCACAGTCCAGCACTTTGCCCCTCAGCCTACATCGAACAATGAACTTTCTGCTCACTATTTTTCACCCATAAATCAAGCAAACGTGCAGACTTGTCATGTTTTTCTAAAGTTTCCCAAAGTAAAAGAAAGAGGGCTATAAAGAGTGGTTAAACAAATGATGCAGCAGGATACAGTATTATGTTTCCAGAGAACAATTACAAGCTAACACATGTGGGGATGGAAATGATAAACTTGGCTTATTTTCTTCCACATTTGAATGCTGGGTAAATGTGAGCAAAAGGATCGTATATATTTGAAGCAGAGCAAACACCCGCAAGAGACAAAGGATGATCCTTGGCTCTGTGCCAGTGAGCCATTGTCGCAGTGGGACAATAACTATCTCATACACTTTCCCTCTATCTCTTCCATCTCTGTCTATAGCTCTTTATCATTACTGTACCGCTGTCTAAAAGCAGTATAGAGATTTATGCTCTCAGCCTTTATGTCTCCACCAAACCGCCGCCACCTTAAATTAGTCGGTGTAATAAAATCCAACTGCTCCCACACCCAGAAACCGTCTGTCCCTCGAATCTGCTTTTCCTCTCCGGCCCAGAGGTGTCATGTTTTAGGAACAAATGGCAACAGATCAGCAATAATATCACGCCAAGTCTTTTTACTTTCTGACATTTAGATTTTTTGGCAGGAGCAAAAATATCACACTTGATTTAGGCATTTCCCCTTTTAGCCTTTTTATTTTTTTATAAAGGCTTTTGACATTTAGTTTTTTTTCACACAGACGCTAACATTCAACCACGTCACCTTTTGCCATGTGTTTGGCCGCTGTCTCTGTTTTTTTAAATTAACTTTACAGTGCCAGAAGAATTGTGAAATTGACCCAGAAAGAAAAATTGAGAAGATTCTCTAGTTTCCCACGCCATTCTGTCTTCTTGTAGGACAAATAATGTCTAGGGGAATCCTTTATGAGTATGCCATGTTTTTGTACTTGTGTGTAGACAAAAATGGGTCTTTTAAAAATGAGCAGCGAAGGGGATTTTCTCCTATTTCTTCTTGAGTTATCAGAAGTTTCTGAAAACTGTTTGTTTGAAAAGTTTAGTATGCTTATTTGAATAATAAGTCTGGTGGTGTTTTATTGTTTTCTTAATGTCAACACATCCAAATTCATCCCACTAATAAATATGATCAGCCAAAGCCTGACGTATCTGTTGCTGACCAAAAACTATTAAAAACCTTTAACGAGCTGCACCATTGCACTGGATGACTACAATGAACATGGGCACTGTAGTTTGTTTCAGAACGATCCCACTTGCGCTGTCCTGCTGCCAGACATACACACTAACACACCAAATGTGTATTAAACCACAGCTGGAAATAGTTGCAGACGAATGCACTATTTACCCCTGTTTGAATAGCATTTTCTAAAAACTGCAGTGCCCAGCTTATAGGAAATGATTTTGTCTTAGTAAGACGGCTTACTTTAGTAAGTCCATGTAAGTATATAGACCATATCGTCAGCCTTCATCCTCCACTCCTGTGTTTTGACTTCTAGGTTCAGGACACGTCGTTCATCCTGTGCATCGTGTACGTGCAGCCGGAGATCCCAGTGAAGCATCTGAAGAACCTGAACACAGCTCCCAGCTCCAAGCTACTGTACCATCGTTTAGACCTGCTGGGTCAGCCCAGCTCCTGCCTGCACTTCAAACAGCTTTCCACAGTTGGTGAGAAAAATAATAAATATATAATAACTTGGGAGTAATAAATAAGTCTACACACTTAATGTGATCCATAGTCAGCACTAAAACATTGATTAGCATCTCTGACTGTCTTCTTTCTGTCTGTTTCCCAGAGTCCCCCACAGTGATGTTGGCAGCTGGAAGCTTCTCCTCTCCCTACGAGCACCTCAGTCAGCCAGAAACAAAGCGCATGGTGGAGCACTACACTGCCTACCTGAGTGATAACACCAGGCTCATAGCCAACCCAGGCCTCAAGGTAAACAAGCATGGACACACAGAAGCAACTCACAGCTACGACCAGCCTGTGGGCGCACACAGGGTTAATGTTGTTTACCTGACAAACACATGGCACATGTCCAGCCCTGTGGTCAGGTTACCGCCATGTACACACACACATTCGTATTCTTCACTAAGTATGTACAAACACTATTAATGGGTCCCAAGATAGTTGGTGTGTTTCATTTTAAATACGTTATCTGGTAAGCAACTTCTCAGGCCGCTTACATTAGAAATAAAATTCACACATTTCAAATGAAGCTCTGCATCTTTAAGAAGGGGGAAGAGCCCCCACGTGGTTTTGGCAGCTTGTGTGCATTCCTGTCCTGGGGGGAGTAGGGGGTTATAGTTTGAACTCTAAGCCCCAGTCCCAGCTTTGATTCCCAGGCTAGTCTTAAAGGCCCCCTCCGGTGACCTCATCACCCCTTTCAAACTTAGAAGCCGCTCTGAAAATGGTACTGGGATGCGATTTTTCAGGGTGTTTTTCAGGGCTTTAGGGCTAATCCAGTCCCATTTATTCCTAAATACTGCTGTTCTAAGCCTTGATATTTGTCATTTATTTATTGCTCGTTCATAAAAATTATCTATCGCTATCTTGAGCAGCAATACAGTAGAGTCATTTCAAGTTTAGGTGTTTGAATTAGTGAGAGTCACTTTTTATTTCCATTTTGTTAGTTGGTAGACTAGAGGCCAAAAGTTTGAGCCAATTTCAAGCAAATTTAGAAAAAGCAAAACTTATTTTTTCCACTCATTCCTCAACTCTTTCCTCCTCTCCTTGTTTACCTCCTCTTTCCTTCTCCCTCTTTTCACCCTCGCCGTCCCTCTTCTCTCTCTGTCTCCCTCCATCCTGTCACCCTCTCCCCTCTGCAGTCCTCTGTCAGGAACGAGGTTATGGCGACCAGTCACGTCACGGATGAGTGGATGACACTAATGGAAATGAGTAGCCTCAACTGCTACATTGTGCGCCGTTACATAGCAACGCCCAGTGGGGTGCTCCGGATTTACCCAGGATCACTGATGGACAAAGCCTTCGACCCGACCCGCAGACAATGGTGAGGCTTACTCTGGAGGGTGTGAAGGGGCTGAAGAAGTGTGTGTTTTATGTGCGTCTGTGTGTACGTGTGTTTGTGTGTCTGTGTGTGAGTGAGTGTTTAAGGGAGCAAAAGGAGGTTTGAGATCGTGTTTGGTAGGTTGGAGTTAAAGGGAATGAGTTTGTGTGCAAATCGACGCCTCATGTTAGTCGTTTTAAGTCTGACATTTTCTCTTTAAACTGTTGAATTGTGAAGAGTTGACACATTTCTAATAGAATGTTCGTCAAAACATGTTTTTCTTCTCTGTTTATTCCAAATTATAACTCAAATGTTATTCACATGATATTATTCTGGCAAGTTTTGTGTTGATGGGATGATTAACGTCGTGTAGAGCTCCATCACTCTGTGCACAAGGCTAAAAGAGAAAGAAATACATTCATTAATTGAATTCAAACTTTCTAAAACATTTCTAACAGCTTATGTTTTGGTACATTCAGCTATGGATAAAAAGTATTCTTTGACATATGTACCGGTAATCAGATTCAAAAAGTTTGACTCCTTGCCTTTTAAATGTAAGTTTCTGAACATAAAATGTAGTCAAAACAGCAAGCCTGATTAATCAGGTAAAACTGAGAGCAAAAGAAATCTCACACATTCAGTGAATCCAAATAATTCATTTTTCCTCAAAGTAAAATAAATGCAGATTAAATATAATCATCGATTAATCGTGACAGTTGCTTTGTATACAGTCGAGACCAAAACAAATACACCAGCAATTCTCTGCGTTCCCCACAAAACGTACCGTTCAAGTCTCCATAATTAGGAGGATCAGCTCTATGAAATAACCCCTCTGCCCGTGTGATGTGTTGTGTAGGTACCAGCACGCTGTGGCTAACCCTGGCCTCATCACCTTCACGGGACCGTACCTGGATGTGGGCGGGGCGGGCTACGTTGTCACCATCAGCCACACCATCCATGCCTCCAGGTAAGAAGAAGGTGTATTTTTACCGCAGTAAACCCCTCTGCCATCTCATATTTTACTGCACCAGAGGGAATCGAGTCCCATAAGTCAAGTATATCTGAATTCATATATCTGATTCAAGAGAATCTGAGGAACAATGTATCCGCCATTATCCTGCATTTGAGTTTCAACTTGTGTTTAGCTGTCCGGTCAGAAACTTTTCTGTTTTGTTTCACTCTCATCATTCTTATAGTGTCATTTGTGGCTGCAGCAGACAGCTGATTTCAGCTCAATGGCTATAAACACCCACTGTGCACTAGCTGCTCTGCACCACCTGGTGAACATAGTGGAGCATGTAGCTGTTAAACATACACATATTTCCCTCAGGAGTTGTTAGAGATCTACAGCAGAGCTAAGGCAGGAGACACTAGTGAAGGGAAGAGTAATCCCCCGTGCTTCAGCCAGGTTTTATAGAAGATGCAGCAGAATGTTTTGAACACTGCCCCTTTGAGTTGGAGGCTTCAAGAAGCCTGTAACTGCGGCCGAGATTAAAGTGTTTATGTTTCTAGTTCTGCGAGTTTAAAAATGCAACTTAGCACCGGAACACCGCTTGCATCAGCACAATAGGAACTGTTTACCATGGTCCATGCAAATCTACACACAAACATTCAGCGTGTGTGATAAATCAGGATTAGTGTGTTGAAGACCGGCTCAGTGAGCGTAACACTACGCAGTCTTAGGTCTGCGTAAACAGATTGTGTGTGTGTGTGTGTGTGTGTGTGTGTGTGTGAACATTAATGTAATCATAAAGGTCTGTTGAGTAACTGACAATTACTTCTGTCAGCGTACAGCTTATCATACAATCACAGCAAAAACCATTTTCCTCTTTAATAAAATAAATCTTTATAATTCTTGTATGCTTTTTCCTTCTCTGTTTACTCCGCTCTCTCTCCAGCTCTCAGATGGCTCCCGGTTATGCAATTGCAGTGATGGGTATAGACTTCACTCTACGCTACTTCTATAAGGTCCTGCTGGACCTGCTGCCCATCTGCAACCAGGACAAGGGCAACAAGATCCGGTAGGAAGAGGGTGGATGGTGGATTTGTCTTATCTGTTGTTTTTATCTTCTGTTCTTCACACTTCTTTGTGCAAATTATTCCTTCTTTCTTATTCTTTTGCCCTGGATGTGTTGAAAGGGTGGCTAAACTTCTGTTTTGCTGAGCAATAATTCCACATGCAGAGAGATGGAAAAGAAAAAAAGAAAGGGAGGGAAGAAGAGATAAGCTGATTATCACGGCATTCCTGCTGGAGATGTGGCATTTCTGCTGTCTCAGTCCTACATACTTTCTCCAGCTTTTATGTCTCCCTTTTTGTTTTGTTCCTCCTTTCATCTTTTTTCTTAATCTCTCTCTCTCTCTCTCTCTCTCTCTCTCTCTCTCTCTCTCTCTCTCTCTCTCTCTCTCTCTCTCTCTCTCTCTCTCTCTCTCTTTCCCCCCCCCCCCCCCCCCCCACATATCCTTCATGCTCTCTCTGTTGGTGTTCAGGAGCCATATAAAACAGGATTAGCTCAAAGGGGGTGTGGGGTAGAGAGTCTCAGTATTTGGCAGAATGTTTAAAGAATGAAGGGAAGTAGAGTGGAGCAGTATTTTGCAGGTGGAAGTTCGGGGATCTAAAAGCTTGTGGTCAATGATAGAGTACTTGTATTACTGATTTAAATCCCGTCTGTCACTGTGTCTGCAGTCTTTACATATATTTGTGTGTGTACATTGTAGGTGCTTCATAATGGAGGACAGAGGGTACCTGGTCGCTCACCCCACTCTCATTGACCCCAAAGGTCATGCACCTGCAGAGCAACAGCACATCACACACAAGGTAAAGGACCAGGGACTGATTAATAATCACAATGAGCATTCATCTTTATTTTTTCGTTCTTTCATTTTTCAATTTGTTATCCCCTCTTTTTGATTGCAGGAGCCACTGGTGGCTAACGACATCTTAAACCATCCCAACTTTGTCAAGAAAAACCTGTGTAACAGCTTCAGTGACCGCACCGTGCAGCGCTTCTACAAGTTCAACACCAGCATAATGGTAAATTGGGTTAACACGAGACAACTGGATGTATGAATGACTGCACATTAAGACAGAATCCATTATACTCAGTAGCAGGCAGGATCTCTCTGATCAGTATGTGAATATGCGATAGTGTAACACTGCTCCCTTGTGGGGATCCTCGGTGTTGCAACCTTGTATTATTCCTACGTTCTAGAATTCTGTTAAAGCTGCAGTGTGTTTTGTGTTTGAAATCATGTCATACTATTTAATTCATGCCCACTTTAAGATTAACAACAGTTTATATAAATGCCTCCTGTCCCTTACTAGTTTGTCTGGTACATTGTTTTGCTCTCTGATTATAGATTCAGGTTTTTTCTTTATTATGGGTAATTGTGAAGAGGTGTTCTTTCATGTTCTTGCTTCTGACTGGGAAAATAAGAAAGAATAAAATGTTCTTAGAAAAAACATTTGTTAAGACTGTATATAATGGTCATATCTATAATGCATTAAAAGCACATTCATAAGACATTAGAATTCATTTTGCAGGACTTTTATAAATGTTTTAATCATGCATGACAACTTATAAAAAGGTTTAAATGGTTCAGCATTCATAATGCTTTTATACATCCTTGCCAAAACTAGTTGATGTTTTATAGTTTCTGAAATCAAATCATGTCTTATAAACATCAATAACATGCTGTAGCATGCTTTAAGTGAAGTGACAGAGCTGTAAAACCATCACACCAAAAACAATGGTTCGAGACGGGGGTAGTATTGGTCAAACTCCCCGGACAGGTGTGTCCTAAAACATATTTTTTGTCTTGTATTGTCTTTTTCACAGGGGGACCTAACTAACCTGGTCCATGGTAGCCATTGTTCCAAGTACCGTCTGACCCGGATCCCCGGCACCAACAAACTTTGGCAAGATGTGCATGTGCACATGTTTATTTGTTTCTTTGAAGAAGTGTGTGTGTGTGTGTGTGTGTGTGTGTGTGTGTGTGTGTGTGTGTGTGTGTGTGTGTGTGTGTGTGTGTGTGTGTGTGTGTGTGTGTGTGTGTGTGTACAGTACAGGTAAACGCAAATACATGTAAATGTCACAAAGCAGCGTGTGCCTGAGCTGTTTCCTTTCCTCCCACTCCCTCCTCTCGCTGTGTGTGTGTCAGTAGCAGATGTTCATGAAATCTGCCCCTCCTGACAGTGGGCAGCCATCATCATTTACGAGCCAGCATGCACACACGGTGTTGTGGTTTAGCTGTTCACTTTGGCATTAGTCACCTCAAAGTTTTCCAGGTGTTTGCGCACACAGGCGTTCACATTACACCAGTTTAACTGACAGTTTGACTGTTAGTACAACCAGGACAAATGGCATGATTTAGTTGACTTTATATAGTTGAGGTGATGGACTTTGCTGTGACCTCTAAAGCTGATCTAGTTGAAATATTAGATGACGTTGGAGAGAAGGAGTGTTGTGGGTGATGTGGTTAAAATGAATATCCGGTCTATGCTTTCAATCAGATATACAATTTAGAAGCTTCAGTAACATTTTTTTTATTTATCTTAGCAGTAGTTTGGCAATTATTAATTAACAATACAATTTTATATAATTGATTAACGCGGTATGTTCATATCGTCATGATATGATTCCACTGAAGGTCGATCCAGGTAACTGCATATATTTAATAGGAAGGTCACTGTTGTTTGCAAGCGTGTGCGTCAGTGTGAGATAGAGCAGGTAGAGGGGTGTTTGATCCTGTTCAGGATCCTGCTGGTTTCCTTGTTTACTAGAGTTCTGGATCCTTGACATTCATACAGCAGCAGAAACACAGACGACTGGAGTTTGATGCTTTTGATATACAATCCATATAAACATAAGATCCAGTCAGTGGCAGCTCTCTGGGTGCAAACACCTCGGTAATAAGGTAGCTCAAACAAGAATAACAAGAGAAAGCCCTGCCAAGTACAACTTTTGTTTCCCAAGAACAACAAAGCTTACAGCATGTGATGACAAGAGTGTAAATGTTGCTTGTTGCTCAAGTCTAATGGATTTCATTTGTGAGATGCTGGTGGCAGCATGAACCCGTCCAGCCTCCCTTGTGTCAAAGGTTTATTTTCCTAAATCACTTTCAGGAGATTTATTTCTACCCACGGGGAACATTGAGATCTGTCATTCTGTCAGGATAAAAACAAAAAAAACTTGTCACTATTATAAACCTCAATGGAGTACAAAAGGAGAACGTTTTACCCAAAATGCCTTTATTAATCCAAGTGCTCCTGTCAAATTCCAAAATGTGTCTTTCAGGACAGTTTCTATCACAGACCAGTCTACACGAGTATGTTGTTTTACACTTTGTGAAATTGTGAAACAGCACTTGACCAAATGTTTAGTTTAAGTACAGTATTGTGAATGTGAAGCTTCTTTTGTTTAAAGTCAGTTAGAAACAACAATGTGTGTAATACAAGTGCAGAAGAAGACATTAACCTTTCCACATCCGGCCTGTTGATGTGCATTCTGCTTCCACTGGCGGCTGTGTAAATGACTACAAGAGGCCATTAAGCTTTTATGTCTGAGAGCTTCTCTGCCAGTATCCACATATCTCCACAGTTGCAGAGTTGCAGTAAAGTGTTCACAGTGTGACTTTGGATTAATGTCAGAGAACTATAAAGTGCTGTAATGGAAAGATTTCAGCAGTGTCAACACCCAGGTACCGTAACTACCTTAGGGTATTTCATCTTCTTATTAGTTTACCACATCTCAACATTGTTACACAACTTCACTTCACTTCGTTGTGTAAACACTTGTACACATTTCAATTTAAATTCAGTGGCGAACGCCAATCAAGCAAAAATAAAGAAGGTTCTTAAATGATGTTTTGATCCGATGTCTGAAGATATAAGAGAAGTGGCTGCTGGCTCAGTGGGGAAAATAACCTCCAATCTGAGCCTTGTGGCTTCAGGGCCAGAGCCAAGCAGAGACGGGTGGGTGTGGATGGGGGAGGGAGGTGGGGGTCACACTGGGTGACAGCGGAATCGGTCCCGTCTCAGCTCAAGCCACCTGCTTCCCTCAGCCCGCTGGTTCTGTCCTCTATGAAATCAGATTAACCAGCTTCTCAATGAAATAAGCAAAATTAAGAAATGGATAAACGGAAACAACAGAATATATGGAAGTGACATGGAAAACTCATAACTTCCTACATGACATACAAAGATAGAACCTTTCCCCCCACAACACATTAAGTCTCAATAGGTAATCTCACTTCCTCTAATGGATGTCTTGGTGATTTTGAGTGATATTGTTCTATTGAGGCGTTATTAAGTCATTAAGTCTGTTTTGAGACCTGTTTTGTTTGAGTCAATTTAAACCATAATGATGACTGCTATAGCTTGTACCCCCACACCTACACCCACACTTCCCCCATTCTCCCATTCTTTGTCAGAAATGTAGATTTTCTGACTCCAGTAACTGATTAAAATGCTAGCAAATGTCACACTGAGCTCTAGGCTTCAAAATATGTATTCAGAATTCAGAAACTCGTGGACAATGGCATGGAAGCTAAGGGAAAGCTCCGCTGGAAAACCATTTAGTCATTTATTTTATAGCATGATGAATATTATATATATTTTGGTGTATTGTGTATTAAATATATGCCCGATGTTTTAAACCTAAATTAATTTCAGCCTTCTTAAATTGTTCTTGAATGAGTAGGTACAGTACAGCCAGGATAAATCCAGCCAGTATAGTATCTGTAGTATCCTTCCCCGTTTACTGTACCCGAAAGGTGGATAACATTACGAAGCATTGCAAGTAAGGAAGCAATGAATTGTTTTACATGTTAAGGTAATGGCAGGGAATCTTCATGTACTGTGCAATCAGGGAGTTCATTCAAGTCGGCCGGCATTGATTCATCTAGGCAACTTTGAGGATAGGGAGGGCCACAAAAAGTGTGTCCTCACTGCCAGAGGGCCACTTTGCACCCCCCCTCGTGGAGCTCCGACAGCACGCGGGACGCCAGTTGCCCATCCCTGATCTAGGTGTAACAATCGTTCCATCTCCCCAGGGTGGAAATAATACAAACAAACAAGTAAACGGGAAACGTGGCCCAAGATGTGTGGCTATTTTGCATAGCATTTAAACCATTTGCAAACAAAAAATCTGAAGAAGTTCTGAGATGAGAGTGTGTGTTTGTAGTGTATTGGCACATGAACAGTGTGGCAGTGATGGCCTCTCAGACCATGTGCCTGCTAATGTTGATTATGGGTTTGAATCCAAGCTATTGCTGTTGTACTTTACTGCCTCATCTGTTTCTACTCTACTGGAAATGAACAAAACAAAAAAGCAAAAAAATGAAATTTAAAGAAATGAATTCAAATGTAATGATAGAGAAGTTCATATCACTGTTTACCATTAAGTCTTCAGTAAGTATTCTCCGACCCCTTTTAGAGGGTAAAAGTAACTCAGTATGAAAGTGTAACTAGACAGATTGCTTATTCCAGCGATGGGGGGAAACAAGCAAATACAGGAGAAAGCTTGAGGGGAGGCACAAGGACAGGAGGAGGAAGAAGGGAGGCAGAGAGATAGAGGGGACAGAGCCTGGATGAAGAGAAAGTGATAAAGAGAACAGAAGTGAAGAGAAATCCAAACAGTCGTTAAAACCAGGAATTCAACCAGTGCAGATCGAGGGTGTTAAACTAACATACAAGGTGTGAAAACTCTGAGACTGTGTTTGATGGAGAAAGGAAAAGAGATGACTGCACTTGTGCGTATTGATGCTTGTCTGCTGTCAAAATGTGAGTCTGCATATTTTATAAGAAGCTCTCCTGGCAGGCATTTGATAGGCCAGTGATCTGTGCTGTGCATGGCTTGAGCCACCTGTCATACACACACACACACACACACACACACACACACACACACACACACACACACACACACACACACACACACACACACACACACACACACACACAGAGAGACAAGTGTTTTTTGGACCTATCAGAGATTCATTGTTGTAATTCCCACTGAATTAAATATAAAATGGCAAATCATTTATCTATGTTTCATAACTAAATGCGACTGTTAGATGTTGTCGATGTTTTATGTTCGTTTGAAAGCAAGAACAAACGACAACATTTTTCACTGCTTGATTGAATCCATTGCTGCATTCAGTATCGACAGTATTAACCCGTTTCCATCAAAGTGCGTTTGACACCCACTTGGAACTGGAATCGGTGGAAAAAAGGACACAATCTCTTCAATTATATTTACACTGAAGAAGTAGACATTTTGTTTGTATATATGTATCATGGAATATCAAAATCAAGGTTTTGTAAATTCCTATCTAAGGTTTTGGTGTACTTCACTGACAGACTACAGCAGCTTCCACTGCTCATAAAAGTACAGGACCAATACAATCACTTGTATGACTGCAGTGCTAGTGTATCTTCTCTATACACGTGAAACAAGGGAGTTATTGTAATGCTAATAATGTTAAACCACACAGTAGTGTTGTGTGTGAGAGTGTTCAGCTTGCTTGCTTCATCCTCTGTTCTCTCTCTTTAGCACATATCACTCTATCAGTAGGTCAAGGACACAGTTACTGCCGGTAAGGAGGCCATGCAGAGTGTGTTTGTCCCCTAATCCCTCTATCCCTCCCTCTCGCTCACACACACGCACGCACGCACACGCACACGCACACACACAGTTGAAATGATAGGTCACTGTTTCACTTTCCCCCAGTGGCCCTGTTTGTAAGCCATCTCATTAATCTGTGTGTGTGTGTGTGTGTGTGTGTGTGTGTGTGTGTGTGTGTGTGTGTGTGTGTGTGTGTGTGTGTGTGTGTGTGTAGGAACAGGTGTGAGAGTAAACATATGTTCCCTCTCTTTCCTCTTTACCTGTTGGCTTTCTCACCTTTACATTTAGTGACTTCCAGAGTTTGGCTGAGGAATTAGAAGTATCTGAACTAGCAAACAAGCTGACAGATAGAAGGATCAAAACAAACAGCTAGACCGTCCTAAACACAACTTCAGTCAGTTTGCTCTTTATTAGCAGGAGATCTGACAGTAGAAACTGTAAGGGGAAGGGCAGTTGCTGCAAACAGAGGGATGACATTTGTCATTGCATTTAAAATGACAGTAATGTGACACTCGTGACACTTAACTAATGTGTAGTTGGAAATGATGTCACTGATATAACCTCTATGGGATGTTTGAAATGCTTAGTGCTGTGAAGGATTCAGTATCTTGTTTAAAGACACTGCAGCAGGGTCGATGCTAAGTGGAAGCCCCCGGTTTGAATGAAGGTCTCCTAAACTGTACATACACCGACTGCTGCCCAGAACAACAGGTTGGTGCTGTCACTTGACGCCCAAACCACGTAGCTGACATGAACGTGTTAAAATTGCTGCTTTTCAGCAGCAGTGACTTGTGCCAATGGCGGGAAATAGAACGGTGGTGTGTCTTTGATGCAGCAACATGTGTGTCCTTGCGATGATGAGAGTCTTGATGTTGCTGCTGTGTGTTTTTGTCTTGCTTTGCATCTATTCAACAAACACAAACACACATTCCCCCTGCATCTTTGCTTAATGGCTGCACTTGAGTTCGAAACACTGCGACATGGCGATTCAGTTTGATGTAATGGCTCTGCTCAATGCACCAGACAAAAGAAATGGCTGTGTAGCGTTTGGTCTAGAACATGCTTCTCTGGGCTGCACATGCTGAGATGTTGGCATGACTATATCTTTTATACTTGTACAAATGTATGAACGCTTCTGCAAAACAGAGAGCTGGATTACACTGATGAGATACAATGAGAAGCCTTCAAGAATAAACGCTGCAGCACTCAGTTCCACGTTCCACCTGACACAAGTGCTACAAGGCTGCAGTTGATTATAAGTGCATAGCAAATGAAAATTATTATTTTTTTTTAGAGAAGGAAAGAGCATTTTAGGTGAGTAAGTACTCTTGAAGAAGTCCTGTAGGTCTTCTAGTGATTTTTGAAGAATCTAGTTCAGCAACTCGTTCCACCACAGACGAGAACGCAGGAGAAGAGTTTGGATTGAGATTTTGTGAATGAGGAGGTTTCTAAACATGAATGAGGGAGTCCAGGTGAAAATTGACTTGAACTTAATGCGGGCAGTACCAGAGGAGTAATGCAAAGTGGAGGGAAAAGCTGGTTTTAGCTGGTTGGATCAACCAGATCGAGATTTGGGAGATGTGTGCGTCGGCTCCTCTACAAACCTCTACAACCTGTGGTTATCCCCGGATCTTAATTTCAAACTAGCACACTCAGCATAATCATGAAAGAAAGTAGGAGTAGCAGAGTTTTCCTTAAGTGCCGGCTATTGGACAAACAGCCGACTACTTAAGTCCAGCCGGTGACTTTAGTATATCAACTTTTGATTCTAAAAAGAAAAGGTTTTGATTAACAAGTTGCGTTTCCATTTTACGACCACTGGCCTCAATCGGTGTGTGTGTGTGTGTGTGCTCTCAGCTGAGAGGTTGTGTCCTGCCGACAACAGAGAGCGGAGACTTCAGTTTTTGACAAATATTAACAGCATAACTGATGACAAAACGCATTAAGAATTGCATGAATTGCAAATACAAGGGACATCCTCATTAAAGGTATCAATAAATAAATAAATAACAAAAAAGGTTTAATGATTATTTATTACAAAAGCTCTGATCCGTCAGGAAAAGGCGAGGTTTTAAATATTAATAGCTTAATTCTCCTTTACAATAATTTGCTACGTGTTTACAATCGGGTAAACAAACTCATTAAAATATACAATAATTAAGATCGGTGTATAAGATGGAAGAGTGGCATTAGAATGTGTCAGAGGCAAAGAGATTCGACACCGGGCCCCCTCACTTTGGTTCTTGCACATATTGTATCCAACAGGCACATCTAAATTAATATTCCTGGCTACGTGGTTGGTGGACATCTGTTGGCAGTGGTGGGAGTTTAAAAATAAGTAACACAAGGTAGGTGAAGGCTGGGGTTGGTGTGTTTCTGCTTGCTTTGCAGCCACTGGTCAGTGAGGCAAAGTTGTCTGCAGTGTTTGGAGAGTTTGGAGCTGAGGGCTCACTGCTTCTGTCTGTGGACACCGGTGAAGCTGATGATCAGGGGATTTTGTGTTCCTTCATGAACCTACACTATGCCTATGAGCTCCATCTTACCAGCTGTCAGACCAGGCTGCTATCACATTCCTTATCAAGTCCATCCTCTCAGGGCAGTTTGCTTTAACATTACACCAACCAAGTGTGTGTATGTGTGCAGAAAGTGTCCCTGTGCTTGAGGCTGGTGCTGGGGAACTGACTGGTCCTGCTGGTAATGACAGCTTCTTAAAGCGCTCAAACACGCAGAGGGCAAAAGCACGGCATGGAACAGAACGACATGCTTAGGTATATTATATAACAGCGTGACACAAGGAACATACTGTAGAACAAGCTTGAACAGCAAACAGCTTGTCCTGCTGCTTCTGCCCACATACCGTCCAGGTTCTCCATCTAATCACTGTCCATCATGAAGACTTGCAGTGGGGCAGGTGTCTTTCTCAATGTGATAAAAGTCTATCAAGGTTCATGGTAACTTTATCCGTCTCTATAGTAGTGAGGAGCGAAATGTAGCTCCATTTGTTTGTGTTTGCTCACACGATCTCTTTACTGAGCCTTGTGAGCGTCGCTTAGCGAGATCATTAAAACATGGAATGTAAAAAGGAATTTGGGCAAAACAAAGTGGAATATCATACAAACGTGCAGCATGGTGTGCTCAACTGGTAAATTGTGTGGCGGAGAAGAGAGACAGGACTGCTTGGCCTTCTAAAAATAGTCTTTAAGTGTCTTGTAATGTGCCAGTGCTGTGAGAGACAAAGTTTCAGCTCGATTTAAGTACAGAATAGCACAGGGACGAGTGTAAAAACACCAACAGAGAGAATGAGCACTGAGTGGGACAATTCAACCTTGTCTGACTGTCACAAAACACTTTGTCAGTGTCTGTATCTTGTGCAGTTTAGCAATGGCTGGAGGCAATTTCTTTGTCTTTTTTTTCTGCACACCACTTCACTTTTTTCTATTTCTAATGTCAATTCCTGTTTTGTTGCTTCTGTCTTCCTCCCTCATTATTTCTTGCATGTAGGAAATGAGGTTTTCTTTTAGTCTATTACCTTTTATGTCAGAATTCTAGTTCTAATTCTAGCTCAGCCTTAACCCCGCATTGTGGCCGGAGAAAGAAAGGGAGCTTGAGGAAAAAAACCCCAATACATTTGATACAGTAGCATTAAGAGATAGAAACATGTTAGCACTGTCACAGCGGGATAGGCAGATATAAGAGAAGAAAAGGGAGCTTTGGTTGGCAATAACAGTTTAAAGCACTTTGCTTAAATCCTCACACATTTGAGTCACCCAGGTCTAAATAGTTTAATCCTATTTTATTCTAATTGTATTTGCCTTGTTGTTAAATTGTCAAAAAAAAAGAAGAGTTAAAACAGCCCTAATTGCACAATTGTGTTTGCGTTGTAATGTTTGGAACTTTGTTCACTTGGGGAAACACTCTAATCTTTTAAGGCATTTCTGACTGCAATTACGTCCTTAAAGTCTTTATTTCACCAATATCTATTGGTTGAAGTATTCTCACTGCACAGGCAGGTTTTTCCACTTGCTTTTAAGAGCATAAGGTTACTCAGTTATAGACAAATAATGTTAGATAATTAAGATTTATTTTTCATTGTTTCGGTTTCAGGTGGTGTCTTTTCATTCGATAGTTCATATGGAGCAAAAATCCAAAACGAAACACATCTTTTCTCTCTCGCTCTCTCTGTCTCTCTGTCTCTCTGTCTCTGTGTGTGTGTGTGTGTGTGTGTGTTCCTCTCAGCGATTGCAGCTCGCTCCGCTCCGATTTTAAAGGCGAGCGAGCTTGACCCCCTGCGTGGGCCGCTTTGCATGGCCTACACTGATACGGAACATGCCTGCTCACTTTGTTCAAGAGTGGGCTGGTTAGATGGTGGTTAGAGAGAAAGGAAAAGAGAAACATTTCCATATTAGAAAACCTCATCGTTGTATGACTTGAAGTATATTTTTCTTGTCTTTAGAGAAATGATGCGACGAATGGGATGGAAATGTTTTCTGTCAAACCTGCTTTCACTCTCGTGTAAAAGGCGATCATTGTATCACCATGAGTTGGTGCATTACAATAACATTGCAACGTTCTAATCTTTGTTTTCATCTTTGAATGTAAGCATAAAACATGGCCAGCATTAGCTGATGGTAGGATATAGGTACACGATTTGGGCATCATTAGCTGACAGTACAGAAAAGCCACATCCTCCCAAATACTAATCACTTCTTGAAAGACTGTTTTATTTTATTCTGTTCAAATCAGAAGATAAAATCCAGGCCCATGTATAAATTGTATTTATTAGCTTTGAACCAGCTCTTAAAAATGGACTGCTTTTACTTTCTGTCTATTTCAGGTGAATGAGAAACACGGCGGTGTCTGGTGAGCAGAGGGGTGAATACCTGGATAGAATTAAAAATGATACTTTAACACATTGTCTTTGGTAGATTATGTGTTTACCAAACTACAGGAGATGCTTGGACAGATTCAGAAAAGATGGTGGATCTAATTTTATCAGGACATTCAGTACACCAGCTCAGGGAGGGACAGTGCGGCCGGCGAGCGGTTCATGACCTGCTTTAATTTTATTTTCAACTTTATTGTTTGACTCCATCCTTCCGCTCCCACCAGCAGCCAAGTTAAATCCGGCCTCTCCCGCGAAGCAGTCCTCTGACTGTATCTCGCAATGTTAACCAAAGAGAAGAATAATTAGTGTATCCTCTCTGTGATGTGGATCCGCTTTAACATTTGATTTGGTTCTTCTTTGGCTTATGCTACACCTTTCCACCGACTTATATGAAATCGTACCAGTAGTTTTGCCGTAATCCTGCTGACAGACAGACAAACAAACAAACAAAGGAGGGAGAGAGTTTGTCTCCACATCATACAGATGTGATGCACCGAAGGATTAAACAGTTTGAACGTCCTGGCTGCTGTGCATTATACAGCTGTACACTGGCCATTGCACTTTGTCTCTGGTGGCACTTAGCAATAATTGCTTTATGCTGAAGTGACCTTTCCAGTGCCACAAAGTTTAGACGGTTGCGCACATGTTGTTTTAGCGCTGTGGTTGTTGATTTATTTTTTGTTTTGTTACTCACTGCTCAGTCCTCGCGCCTACGCTCACTGTGCTCCTGTTCGATCTGCAACTGTTGGACAGCTTTTTGACTGCGACTGGATTCACAAGGTTGCTTATATCACACAAGCATATCTAAAAAAAAAAACACACTTGCTGCCAAACTCTTTCAACAGTTTGGGCTGTCAGTTACTTACGTGCAGTAGAATCCTTCTCTGTGAAGTTCACAACGCACTCTGAGAGAGAGTGTGTGTGTGTGCGTGTGCGTGTGTGTGCGTGTGCGTGTGTGTGTGTTTTGTGGATTGAAAGTGCAGTGTGCTGGGCTGCTGTGATTATGAGCCTGACAAGAGATGGAAAGCTTTTCATCTTAAAAATACACTTAAAAAAACTAAACATAATTACCGGTTAGAGACAAATTATTGCCATTGGGGAAGTCTCTGATCAAAGAGTTTTCTCAAGCGTTGGAAAATAAAAAGGTTTCATCAGTGAGATGAGCAAAAATCCATTTTTATAAAATGTACCTAAACTCTAAATAAAGGTTGTCACAGTGAATATTTGAATACTGAGATAATTGTTGAAAACAATTGGTTTGTTAAAGAATGGTGAGATATTCTGATTGACCTCCTGACGGTCACTATAGAGTCGTATTCGCTGATCATATTCAATTGCAAATCTTTGGTAAAAGTAATGCATTTTGTTTATTTTGTTTGTCTGTTTAACAGATTACTTGATTCACTGCAAAGTAACAAACAACTTTGATAACAATTCAGAATCATCACATAAAAAAATGTAATAGTTTTTCCACATTAAATATGTAATTTGAAGACATTGACCTTTTCTATTATTCTGACTTATTAAAAAATATATTTTTCATAAAAAGTTTTTAGCCTTTAAACGTTTGATTATTCTGGGATTTTGATAACGTCTTGTGTTTCTGTCTTTCTGTCTCTTTCCAGGAAGTGCATGAGATTCTGAAAGAATATGAACTGAAGTACTGCTTTGTGGACCGCAACAAAGGCACAGGTAAAACTCATACCTAACCACAAAAACACACACACAACCACATACACGCTTGTACCCCTATACTTGTGAGGACTCTCAGCTACATAATTCCTAACCCTAACATTTTAACCATCACAACCAAATCCCTAACTGTAAACTAAACTTAACCCTAACCCAAACAACCCTTTGAAGAATACAGGACCATCCAAAAATGACCTCAGGCTAAAACTCCAACTGGTCCTCACAATGATAGACATACAAACACACACACACACACACACACACACACACACACACACACACACACGCACAGACACACACACAGACACACACACTCAAATTATCCTGTAAACCAAACCCTAAACATACAGCTATGTCAAATCTATCATCACACATTTGTATTTATAGTTATATGGAAAGTAGTGCAGCAGTGATCTAAAGTGTGAGGCATGACTGAAACACTTGTTTTACATCCTGTAGAAATAGTGGAGGGGTCACTCTGGTGGAAGGCAGATACTCTGACTCTGGTGTCTGTTTCATACCTCATTCAGTACAGTTTTTCTTTTTCTTTTCAAATGTTCTACTAAATACTGCAGTTACTGTTTGTACGATAATACTGTCTGTATTGTTTTTAGCACAGAGATGGTGATTATATGACGTATGCAGGTTTAGGACTACGAGAAGGACTTCGGACTGTCAGTTACCTACACCTGATACAACAGTCCTGCTCGATTCAACTGTAAGATTATTGTTGGTCTAAGGATTGAGGGTGTCATATGCTATACAGATAGTAAAGCGCCTTTAGGCAAATTTGTGATTTTGGATTGTAAAAATAAAATTGATTGACTTGATTTCTACTACTTCTGTTATCTAGTTACGGATTTCAGTTTTTTTTTTGTGCCATATGGTGCCTTTCACTGAGGAGGTGAAGTTTAGAGGATTAATCTCGTCATCAGGCTGGATGGGTTCTGCAGTGACGCATGTTTGCAGTAAAAGCAGAATAGCTGGCTAGTAGAAGCGATTGCATGAAGAGTGATTTGAGCGTTAGCGGACGAGCATGAGGAGGCGGTGATGGGTTCAGTTTAAGTAGTTGTAAAATAAAGAACAAACGTTTTAAAAAGCTTTATAAGCAGCGTGGTGCTGGAGTGAAAATGGACGAAATTCGACTGATGGTTTTGAAAATGCCGTATTAAGATTTCTTTAGATCTAAAACGTTGCACAAATAAAACGGCTAAAGCTTTAAATACATGCTGCAGATCTTTTTTGTCTGATCTGCCTCAGTTGGATTTTAATCCAGCACGTGGAAGGTTTTTTGGGACAACTTCTTTAACCTCATGTTTTTTGCTTCTGCAATTGATTTGGAGCTGTGTAAATGTTTGTGGGTGATTCCTCACTTTTTGTCTCACACGGTCTCTTAAGTCATATGTCTCTCACACACGTCTCTCCCTCTCTTTTGTTTCACACATCTCCTTTCATCACCCGTCAGCAGTTTTTGACAGCGCGTCATGTTTTCAAATGCCAATTCCTCCTTTATTTCAGGAAGACATGTAATTATCATTTTTTCACTGTCAGATTTTTTCTCTTTGTTTTGTGTCAAGCAGCATTGATGTTCTAAGCTGCTTTGCATAAATTGACACACTGAAGACATTGCTTTGATGGCTCATGCTTTGATGTCAAATGTACTGTACAGTATCTGCTTTCTTTTCTCTCTTTCTTCCTTTTTTAAAGGTGTTATCAGGTATCTAGGATTGGATGGATGCTGTCAGATGGATATTTGTGTTTTGAACACCTTTCTGTAGTTTCACCTTGTGTGTTTTATGATTGTGTGTTGTGCAGGAACCCCAGCTGTGAGGTGCATCACGAGCCAGTCAGTCTGAATGTGATTGATCCAAGTCTGCATGAAACCCTGCCCCAGTGCATAAACACTCGCTGTAGCCAGAGATACACCAGCAGGTACACACACTAAACCACACACATGTACAGCACACATTAACCGGTATATGAGGTATAGAAGTATATACTAACGCACTCTTAGAACGCCATAGACCAGCAGACACTTACAGCAGAGACACGTGAATCTACCACAAGCTACAGGGTCCAAATTAAATCCAAAATCAAATTCTATTTATATAGCCCACTATCACAAATTACAAATCTACCACAGGGTGCTTTACAGTCTGTGCAGGATACCCTCTGTCAGTCGACCCTTGCAGCGGATAAAGAAAAACTCCCCGCAAATAAAGAAATTAAATTAAAGGGGTTGAAAAGTTGAAGAAACCTCAGGGAGAGCGAACAACTCTAAGAATATGACAATTAATAATACAAACACAACACATGAACAGCACAGCACAGCGCCACTCATTGGTAAGAAATGGAAAGTGCGTGTCCCATGTGCTCAAATCTTTAATTGTACGTCACTATAGAATGAACTCACTTTTAAAATATTAAAGAAATCACAAACTTCTAAAATCACAGTCTTTTGTCATATATTTTATATTAATAATACACTGCTGAAGTCAGATCTCACTAAAATGTACACACCAAATGTGTATCATCCGCCAAAGAATCGTATTTTTACTTCCATTGTCTCTGTTACAGTGATTGTTTTGGCGTTTTGGACTGCGAGTGGTGCATGGTGGACAGTGATAGTAAGACTCATCTGGACAAGCCATACTGTGCCCTGCAGAAGGAATGTTTCGGGGGCATCGTCGGCGCCAAAAGTCCCTATGCGGACGGCCTGGGACTCCTAGGTGAGTGAAATGTGGATATAACGATCAACAAAGCGGCTAACTATAAAGAAATAGATCAACTAAAAATTGTGATTTTTGTTTTCAGTTAAAGTGCAAAGTGGCTGACTCCTTCAGAGTCCACAATTATGAGACATTTGTACCTTCTCAGCCCAGCAGTCAAGTTATTCCCAGGGTCCGTGTGACAGCAGAAGTGTTATCTCCGTAGATCACAGACAACCAATATTTCAGATTGACTGAAACTTTTCTGTTGGCTGCCTATTTTTCTTTGGTTCTGTTATCAGTTTTTTCAAAATGAAAATTGGCTGTCCGTGCCTTCTGTATCATTTCACTCTGATGAGAGAGTAGAAGCAGAGTAGAAAATGTCTCGGCATGTAACTGTGACTTTGGATCTTAGCCAGAGCTGTTTGATATTTGCTGCCATATGGTGCCTTTTCAATGAGGAGGTGAAGTTTAGAGGATTAATCTCGTCATCAGGCTGGATGGGTTCTGCAGTGACGCATGTTTTGCAGTAAAAGCAGAATAGCTGGCTAGTAGAAGTGATTTGCATGAAGAGTGATTTGAGCGTTAGCGGACGAGGCATGAGGAGGCGGTGATGGGTTCAGTTTAAGTAGTTGTAAAATAAAGAACAAACGTTTTAAAAAGCTTTATAAGCAGCGTGGTGCTGGATGTGAAAATGGACGAAATCGACTAGTATTGTGTCTTTGCTGAAATGATGGCCGCATAACTTGTATATGTCATGTAAACATACTCACACATCATGAGCACGACATATCTAAATGAACTAATCCATATCAAGACACATATTTATCATAGTTTTAATCTCTAACCAAAGTCTGTAAACTAGCTGCATATAAAATTGAGCGTCTCATTTTAAAGAGTCTTTAATCCTTTAATCATCCTCCTTACCTCCTGAGTACATCTAGAAGTCCTGAACACATACACCCACACACACACCCACACACACACACACACACACATACACACACACACACACACACACACATACAGACAGAGCATACCCCCTTGCCCCTAGAGTGTGTCCCTTTCCAGGGAAATCTTACATAGTGCCTATATTTAGCCCGTGCAGTCAGCTGAGCACCTGAAACATAACGCTTTTAGAAAGCAGAGGGGAGCTGTAACAAGCTGAGATATCAAAGCACCGGCCCGTCCAAAAGGTTAATGGGGTTTAGGAGCGAATGAGAGCCTGATGAAACACAGGCCCTAATCGGACCGGCAGCCACAGTACTCTAATAATTAGCCTGCTGTGGAGTGCGGTGTTGGGCTCTGATGTGCTGGGGGGGGGGGGGAGGAGAATCCAGCGTCCTGAACATCAGAGTTAGTTGAAGGAAATGTCAAAATGTTCCTAATTAACTCGTAGTGACGGGACCACTCTCTTTCCTCTCTTAATGATCTGTATAGCTCTCTAGCTGAAGCACTAGAAAAATAGAAATTCAGTAAAATCGGAGGAAACTTTTGAAATTTGATCGTCAATCTTCTCAGACATGGTTGGAACTACCGTATAGCAGTAATGTCCGTCTGTATTGCGTCATCACCCATATTGATACAAAATGAGTGACAATGAGAGTCGGAGCTGGCAATAAAATAATTTTTTAAAGGAACAGTACAACATTTTGCAGAGAGTTAGATATGAATACAAATAGCACTCATGTCTGTACGTTAGGTATGTAGCTGGAGCCAGCAAAGACTCCAAACTGGGGGAAACAGTGAGCCTGACTCTCTCCAAGGTAACAAGAATCTGCCTTCAAGCACCTCTGAAGCTCACTAATTAACATGTTATACCTCATTTGTTACAAAACCTTCCAGCATCTGACTCCCAACACTAACTCTCAATGGCACATTTTTTGGGATGGGACTGGTGTGTGTGTGTGTGTGTGTGTGTGTGTGTGTGTGTGCGTGCGTGCGTGTGTAGTGGGAGAGCTCCGACTGCTTTAGTTAGAGGTGTGAAGGGTTGATTTCAAGCCTCTGTAGCTTTTCACCTTGTGTGTGTGTATGTGTTTACCTCTGTGTGTGTGTGCGCCCTGAAGGATTGAATATTTTCTTGATCCGGTAACCCTGTGGCTTGTCCCCTCTTTACTTATCGCAAACACACACAGAGACCTCTATCCAACCTCAACCTCTGTGATTTGTGTGTGTGTGTGTGTGTGGCGGTCAGCTTGAACTTGCTCTCCATCGGATCAGTTTTCACGGCAGCTGGATAACATCACCCCCCAACCGAGTGTTTACAGTCTGACTCAGTCTCTCCTTCCTCTCTCCCTCGGTCTCTTTTGTCTCTTTCACCTTTGCTGCCTCTTGAAGTCTCACAGCTTTAATAACAAGATTTTTATGTTGGCTTTTTTTTATTTCTGTGCCTCCTTGCAACAGTTCAGAGATTTGAAGTGAAGCGCTCTGGGAAACGGTTTTAAGTGAATGAGCCCAAATGTGTTGAAAAATTCCAAATTTTAAAGCTCTCAAAGCCCAGACCCTCAGCACTGTTGTGTGTATTTAACATTGTTTAAATATGTGCCAACATTGTATATGGAGACCGTGTCATACAGACTCAGGCATATTGTTTTGACTATTTCCACTTGAGTGAGGACAGTAACTCGGCAGCAATCATTTGAAACAGAGAAAATGTAATTGGAAATTAAAATGGAAAGTTGTAAAGCTCATACTGTTGCCTCCTCTGTTATGTTTTCAGCTCGGCTTGTTGGTTTTTTGTCTGTATGTCGGTAGGATTACGCCGGACTTTTGTGAAACTTGTTTAGAGAGTGTAGCATGGGCCAAGGAAGAACCCCAATCCCAGGGCGGTTACACAAATAATTTTTCAGTAATGGAAATGGCCTTGGTGGAGGTCTGCACTGTCCGAGTGCCCTTCTACCTGAAAATGTTCTTTGTCATGTTCATTTCCGAAAGTATGTGTTCTTTCGCTTCATTCTTTCCACATCTTCATGTCTCAAAGGCTTCTCCTTGTATCTCTCCCGCTCTGCTTCATTGGTGTTGATTGACTCTTCTCTCTTGAATAGAAAGACCCCTGAGCCGTTACGGGAATACAATCTATCACTTGATATCTCTTGAAAGGATGGTTATTCTGTTCGCATTTTACAATAATTTATCCTGATTTATGAGTCATAATTGTTCAATGCTAACACAATATTCATTGTTTTTTTATTTGTTTTCTGTCTTATTCTAGTGTTTTTGTTGTTGTTCTTCCTGTACGGGAACACCTGCAGTACTTTGTGAAACATCTTTCTGATCCTATAACATAATGCGCACTAAAGACAAGGCACTCAGATTTTACTGCTCAGCCTAGAACATGGACAGAAAACTTACAAAAAGTAGGAAAATACAATACAACACTAGTTTAACAGAAGATACCTGGCAGTGTAGCATCACCTCAATATCAGCAGGTGGTAAGAGACAGTTTTTGACATAAAACGTTGGCTTTGGGCCGGGTTCAAGCGAAGAAATGTAGACCGAGTACGATTGTTGTGAGAGCTAACCCCGAAGCGAAGCAGTTAATTTGGCTGACTGTATCAGCAGAAGGTGAGAGCGAGAGACGAGGATGAACAGAGGGAGTTAAATCAATTTCGGCTCATATTGTTTCTGAGCTCTCAGCAGAGAATTATCCGGGAATTAGCTTTAGCCCGTCTAGGTAATCTGTTCATCTATTTTGCAGGACGTAGCTGGCTTTAATGTCATTTGTTCAGCTTAAACAAGGGAGGGCAACAACAGGTCATTGGGTTCTTCACATTTCCCAGGAAGGTTGAATTATAAAATATTACATTCATATGTTACATTATTTATGAGGTGGAATTATTTGCCTGCAAATCCTGCTGCATGGTTGATCATCTTTCATGAAATTCCAACTGGGCACGCTTACACAACAGGTTATTTTGTTAATAGAGAAAATATTGAGCTTTATTGCACATTTAATATCGCATTACTCAAAAGAAGCCGTGTTTTGTCATTGAGACGCAGAACGCAGCAGTCATCAGTCAAATGATCTTAAAATATGAAAACGCTTTTATATTGGTTTTATATATCTTCCTGCTGTTATCAGCCCAGGCTGTGTAATAAATGCACAATGAAATATTAATCATATGACGGGAGTGAACGTTTCCTCTGTGAACTTTTGTTTTCACAAAAAGGTTTTAGTTGATAAATGTATCTTCTGTAAAGTCTCAACGTTTATGGGATTAATGCTTTATTAGAGAATATTTGGTCCAATATTATTATTTTATTTATAGATAATTGAGTTTTCAATCGTAGTCTAAGTTACACAGATATGTTATTCATTAACATAAGCTCATTTTGGTCAAAATAATGAACTAGAACAATGTGCTAATATAAAAATAGCTCATATTCAAGCATCTCATACGGGTCAGGCTCCTCTGTCGAGTAAGTATGGATCAGAAATGGCATAATTCCCCCGGGGCAACAAAAAACAGCTATGTGGTTTTATTACGTGGAGAGAGGTTGTTTATAATTGGTGTGAAATGCGAACATATTCCATGAGCTGACTGTATCGTATATGCAGGCTCAAAGCATGCACAGGACTCAAAACATATTGTGAATGCTACTTTAAGATAGTAGTGTCTACTTATTAGAGGTATTATTGCACTTACAAACAGTTGGGGAATTCAGAAGAGATAATGTAACTAATGGCATCATTTCAATTGACCCGCTCCGTCAACCCCTAGTTGGTAATGCAGGCTTTTTGTTATACATTTGTGGTCACCAAAGCCTAACCCGAGATAACCCTGATGACAACACTTTGACATCATCAGGGGTATTTTCTGAGACTTTAGAAAACTCCTTTGAACGCCACAGGTTAAATAGTGCAAACAATGAGGACGAGGAGAAGCTTTGTTTAGCTGTCTCATGTGCCAGACCTCCACTGTAGCTTTGTGATGCTGCTGCTACTTACCAGCCATCTTAATAAGTCACCTTTTGTAAATGTGATTAAGTTCCTTCAGTGTTGGAGTCCTTTTCCTTAAGGTGTATGAAACTGGCGTCTCCTGGGATATACAGTAAGTGTTAATTACACCAAAGATAATTATTTCTGTGGATGCGTAAGTAATTGACCGCGTGGTAATTAACTCTTGATACACCTTTATTTTATTTTTTTTGCTGCTTTTGCTCTAATTTAATTTCCTGGCTGTAACAAAAGAGATTGCCGTGATAAACTGTCGTCCTCCCTATGTCTTCTAGTCCTCTGGGGTGTTTGTGTGGAAACTAGTTAGTGGAACCTCTCCTGGCTCGTGTCCGACATCTGCTCTGATTGAAACGTACTGCTTGGAACAGCTTTGGCATGCACCTCATGACCATATCAGTTTGCTGAGCCTGCCTCCACCGTTAGACTTATTAGGTTATACCGATGGGAGTGTTTATGTGTCCGTCGGTGTGTCCTGCAGTGTGCATATCTGTGTGAATGTCTGTGTTTAAGCGTGTTCTGCTTTGTGTGTGTGTGTGTGTGTGTGTGTGTGTGTGTGTGTGTGACAGTTTGTACCTCCGTGTTTCCATTTGCGGCTTTGCTTCGGGCTGTTGCTTCAGCTCCTCGGCTAATGATGATTTTTCCTTAAACACCCACCCTCCGCATACTCACACACAAGCAGAGTACCAGAACCTCTGTTCTTCTTGAGCTCCTGATGTGTGTGTTATTTTTTTAACCTTAACCACTTTTTTCTAGCCTCAAAAAGTATCTAATCCTCTCAGCGTCCTTTTGATCTATGCCTCCTTCCCACATCTTACTGCCTCCAGCCTCTCAATCCCTCGTGCCCTTTCTTCTTTCATTCCTTGCGTCCTTTCCTCACCATTAGCAACATTGGAGGCATTGCAAACATTTTTACCAGCAGCTTGTTAGCTGGCCCATGGCCCACGTTCAAAAAGTTAAGCATCCATCATTAACTGCCTCCGTGCTCACATTACTATGTGGTGGGATTGCCAGCGCTGAATAGAATCTCATTATCAGAGCAGATTACGTGTTGGCTGCCGATTTGGCATATTCAGACTCCAGCTCTATTGATGTGTGATTTAAATGTTGGGCTTCACATCCAAAATGCTTTAACTCACCTGTTGCCAGAGGCTTTGAATAAATGATGCTGTGTGTTTGTTGGGAAATCAACCTGTCCACTGTCCATTTAATACATTAGATATCTCTCTTGGTTTTTATTCAGAACACGCCAAACAAGATTAATTTGCAAATTCATATCCGAATGAGTTTAAATTATTTATTTCTCATTATCAGATTCTATCTTACATGATCCATTTCCACTGCCAATCAGTTCAATGGCCGTAGGCAGCAATCCGTGTCATCAGTTTTAATCAACTCATTATTATTTAATATCCACAACTCATTTCAGATCACAGACCAGCATAAGAGAAATTTAGCTTCACAATAAATCTTCTGAAAACGATTTCAAATGCAGGTCAGAAAAACAGTTGACCTTTAAGCAAACTTTACTTTTTAAATGCTAAATATGGAAAATGTTTGACGCTTGTTTTGGTCTCTGCTGCTAATATTTAACTCGGCTCTGAGTTGAAGCCTCAGCCAGAGAGGCAGACAGATGCACACATTTACATATGTACCCACAGACTGGCAGATGAAGTTATCTGCCAGCCTGTTAGGAATCTGCAGGCTTCAATCCATCCAACCAGTCAGCCAACCAGCCACAGTGAACCAGCCTCTTCCACATGACGCCACCAGTCCCAAGCGCAGCACAAGTCCAGAGGTATGTGCACTAATTTGGCAGTGCTGCGGAATCAGGGATCTGGGAATATAATGGCAGGGTTTATCCTGGGAATCCTGGCCTTTCAATGGAGCCCATTGTGTTTGTCGCTGCACTGTCCAGTAATGAAGACAACACATGCTGGCGAAAAGCTCATTGGCCCGTCGTTTTGTGTGTGTGACCGTGTGGATGAAATGCACAAGCTGAGGGACAAGTATGTGTTCAACTGTCCTGCATCACACCAACCATCACTTGTACGGATTTCTTTGCGACACTAATTTAGCTGCTCTTTGTTTTTTGTTTTTTTTACTGCCTTCTTTTTTCTGTTGGTGTTCACATCAATAAGTCATCCTTTCTCTTTTTTTAGTTTTTACCCGTCCGTACAAAGATAAATGTTTTTGTCTTTGGGCTGCTGTTGGTTTGTGTTTTTCTCTGGTAATGATGCTGCTGAATGGAGAGTTGATTAGTTTAGCTTTTAGTTGTTTGATGTCTGGAAAGCTGTATTAGTTTAGAAAGCGGAATGTGGAAGTTGACGGTCAGAGAAATGGCTGTGGTTCACTGCCTTGGGGTTTCTGCAAATGTCTGGAAAACCTTAAGCTCATTAAATGCAGCGTCACTAGGGTTGGGTATTGAGTGCAGGTTCAGAATTGGAACAAATTCCAAATATACAATGACAAATATTTTCTATTGGTCTCAATTCTGCTCATGGATTCTCACAAAAGTGAGAGGTGATACAGCATAATGTAATCGGCGCACAGAAAAGATTTGCAAGTACGTCTGACACGATGAAGCGTCTGCTGCAGCATTGTTTAGCAATCACGGTCGTACTTTTTTGTTGTTGTTGTGAATTCACTTTGTAATATAAGTTGCTTTCATTGGCCGTTCTTACAGGGACTACACAACACGAGCTAACGGAACCAATATAAGAATCGACACTATTCTTTTTTCTTTTTTTTTTTTTTTTTTTCCCCCCAATTTTTCTCTCTTCCTGTCTTAAGTGACAGCAGCCGAGTCCGTCTAATTGCTTCCCCCTGGATAGCAGCCTGTCACTACGCTCACTTTCCACTCCCTCTGTCCTTTTTCTCCCTCTCTGTCATCATCTGTCCATCTGTCTCCTTTAGTGAATAAATGTAAATCAGCACAGGCCACACAAATGTGATGCGGCTGTTATCTTTGATCACACTCAACACACACAAGCGCGCTCACGAGTATGTGTGTGTGTGTTCATTATTTTAAATCCTTCAGCTTTTCATTAGGCCAAGTGTACTGTGGGTAGCTAATGAAGCCATAAGTACCCCTACGCACACGCTTCGGCTTGTTAAGAAAACCTCATGTTTGACACCATGAGAGGAGGAGAAGAAGACGACGACGATGATGAGTGATGGTTCTCTTTCCTTCACCAGCATTATTGTTGCCTCATTATGAGGGGACTGTCAATAATGGGGTCAATCACAAATGTGAAACAGCATTTCGGCTACACCAGAAACTGCCTCATATTTCCTGTATTCCACATCCACAAGGCCATGTATTACTATATTTTCATTTATCCATATTAAAATGTCAGACTGTCCTGTCATTAAAGATTGACAAATGCAGACAAAAATAGTGGAGATGCACACAACGGTAACGGTACGTGTATTTGCTTCAAACCGTTCCGTACAGGATGTTCGGTTCCGTAGGGTGGTACGGCTTCCAAATACAACACCAGATGGTTGTGTTCAATACCAGGGCTGCCACCATTGTTCCCCTGAACACTGAGGTACTTAACCCTGAGTTGCTCCTGGGGGACTGTCCCTGTAGTTAGTTCACTGTAAGTCGCTCTGGATAAGAGCGTCTGCTAAATGACCTGTAATGTGATATATGCAACATCCTTTCTGCCCTGTGTCCCAAACAGCTGTTAATGTCGACTACTCGCACAAGCAGAACATACATTTACCTGGAAAGCTTTGGCAGTTGTCAGCTGTAGCATGCTATTCGGTTTAGCCGAATAATCTCAATGGACAACGATTTGTGTCCAAATGTTTGCCAAACTGTTAAACTGAAGTAGGGTATGTCTGTGGACACACTACAAACTGCCCTGCTACACTACTCTACCCCCCCCACTGCCAAACCAATAACTAAAGCTATTTTATCGCAGTGTATTTGAGAGCACACTTGATCAATACAGAATTAAAACATATGGTCAATGTGTTTTGAGCCCCACTACAATGTGCCTTCAAGTGTGCATTTCAGTCAGTCTGTTGTGCCTGCCCTGTATAACCGAGCACAAGCTGCAGCCCACTTCAGGAATCATCGACAGGTCAGAGTTTTATGATGAAGCTTTTACTTTACAGTCATTTATGGTATTTATTCTGTATTTTTTATTTTTTTTTATTGACAAAAAGTAAGAATTATAGCCATTGTTGAATGTTTAAAATTGAAAAAAAATTCTAGATTTTCTTTGGTTTACCTCTTGTACCGTAAAAAGGACATTTTCAGAGTAATTGCTTGCGCTTGCTGTGGTCGGTCTGTGCTGCATCTTTCCTCACGACTCCCTATCACACGCAACAACAGGCTAATGATTTTTGGACTAAAGTAGATCATTAATATACAAGGTGATAAGTCTGTCACAGCTTCTTAATCTGCATGTGCTGTGTTTGTATTACTGTTGCAACTAGCTAGTAACTAGACCAGCGAAGGCCGAGACTCTTTAGCTTGTAACTGCCAGAAGGGGTTAGCCTTCATCTTGGATCTGCCTAGCAACAGGTTGAGAAACCCAACTCCACTGGAAGCTCTGATGGCAAAGACCTTCAGCGAGTCAATCTCCATACATGAGCATTTTAGCGCTGTTTTATACGCGTACACTGGGCATGAGTGTGCCGGTGTAAACCTGAAAGCAGATTGTCTACTCTGCAGTTGGTTGCTTAGTTTCAGAAAATACAACGCATTAGTGTACTTCCTATAATAAAAGGTCTTGTTTGATACTTAAGATCTACTTCTATCTTTCCCACGCACGCTCTTTCACTCAAAGAGACATATTTTGTGAAGAGAAGTAATACATTCAAACGCAGTTACAAGGCGGCTCACTCGTTTCCCCTCGCTTCCGTTGTTATCTGTTCTCCCACTCGTAGCTCTGCTGGGTGGCTGGAAGTTCCCGTCGTACTGGAGAGCAGTATGCTTTGTTGGTTTACAGGTTCTTTGTGAATAGCTGTGCAGAACAAAACAAGCAAAGATAACAAAGGAAGGTCAGCCGTGTTTATGTCCATCGCCCTCCTCAAAGCTGAAAACCGTGACTTCAACGTCCGCTCCATGCAGGGCTGATAACGCCGCTGGACATGGAGCTCGCAAATCACTCAAATAATAGCATTCCGCCTGTGCATGTTAGCAGTAGTGGCATAAAAAGCAAAATTAAACTGCACAACATCTGCTTGCATGGACAACAAGGTCAGCAACGACTGTCCTTTGTTGTCCATGTTGAATCGACCATTGGTAGTCAAGGCTGATGTTTGTCCAGAAAAGTGTCATGTAATAGGGGCGCAGCGAATCATGATTGATAAACACCCAAATAAGAAGTGAACGTGGGTGTCTGTATCATCGCTTTCAAAAGTCTCCATTTTTGCCCGTTCAAACTTAAACGCAATCTCGGAGTTTTCAAACTAAAACGGTGTCAGCAGTGTTTTCAAATGTCTCCGTTTCAGGGGTTCGAAAACATATTAGTGTGGATGTAGCCTCAGGCCACGGTCAATATTTATGCTCCTGGCAGGGGTCACATACAGTTATGGGTTATGGTTTTTAAGAAATAGCTTTCTTGGAGTCCATTATTGCTTCCAACTATTTTGCAGAGTTTTATATGTGTTGCCTGTACAACACTCCCAAAGCTTGGGCTTTGCTTTGTGGTCAACAATGCATGTATACAGCCTAATTCTGAAGAATTATTGTTCTTCAAACAACCAACAGCAGCTCGGACCTAGAAAAGTTCAGTTCTGGTGTGTTATCACTTTTGGAAATATAAGCAAAGTCTGAAGTTACTTCTATAGATGCCATGTCAATAACTTCTACACCCTTTTTAAGCTCCCTGTTGACAAATAATGATTTTTAGAAGAATGCAGGCATCCTTGAAACATTGAAAGATATGCAAATGTCTCATCAAGTCATAATCACTTACCGTGTATTAACCCTCCAGATCTCTTCAGTATCCAAAGTTTGTGTCGGAGGTGTTTGTCTTATCTGAGGTTCACACCAATGCACATGAAAAACACACAGACACACACGGTTTCACTCTTTTGGTTCAAAGCTTCTGTTCAAATCAAGAGTGTGCACACACACACGTAATGTTAGTGTCTGATGCTTCTGGTCTCAGTGTTATCAGGGCTCTCAACCATGCCTTCTATCTTTAGGGAGCACACCAATGCACACAACAGATAAGAAGAGCTCATGATAACCAGCTGACCACTGAATGCACACTAAAACTATTCACAAGTCTTAAGTTCAGAGTGCATGAAAAAAGGGAAGTTTTGAATATGCATATTTCCCAGTGTTCGCTTTCCTTTTTGTGTGTGAGAAGAAAAGCGATGGGGAGAGTAAAATAAGCAAAAGTGTACCTAAAGCATTTTCTATCTTGAATTTAATGAACCTTTGTCGTGTATGATACAAGTGTATGTACGTTTCTGAGAAAACAGAACCTTCTGGTTTTTACTGGTGTGTTTAGTCAGTCGAGTGTGAGACATTTTTAGGTGCGTGGTTTCAATTATGTGAGTGAGGAAATAACATTGCATCACATTAGGGCTGGACCCAATATTTTCAATATTGATTAATCTGCTAAATATTTTCCCAAATAATCGTTCTGAGAATTCAGAAAAAAGTAAAAGAATGCCCATTATTATTATTTAGTCCACAGTCACGTCTTAAAAGTCCCCGTTTTATCTGACCATCCTAAAGATATCTGTATTGCTATAATATGGTAATATGAATAATCTCAAAGAAAATCATCAAATTCTCATTTTCAAGAACCTGAAAGCAGCTTTTTATCTTGAAATGTGACTGAAAGTATTTGTCGATTGCACATGTTTGTGTTGTTGTGCATGCACATCTGTTTCCGAATACTCTGTAGCCAGTTTTGTGATTTGGGAAGAAGTGGGGGGATGGTAGGGCAGAAAGGACAGGAAGGAGAGGAGAATAAAACCATCTGGTGGTGGGAGGATGTATTAATGGATGGAGGATGAAGGTTAGGATTGACTTAAAATGACAGATTGCAAGACTAATGGTAAAAAGGGAGTCGGACAAAGAGAGGGCATGACGGTGGAGAAGTATTAGAAAGACTGAGTGATGTACTGGAAGGATCAATAGATGATGAATTGATGATACATTGGCTACAAGGAGAAGTATCACATGCACAATTAAAGCACATTATCAATGTTGGCTTTTTTACGGTCTGAAAGTATTTCCAAGTTCTAACTAGCTGTACTTGTTATCCTTTGTTTGAATTCAGATTTAAATCAGAAGGCACTGTTATTGACCTCTTTCTATGTTTCCACTAGCAATGTAAATATCCATATGTATATGAAAAACTATATACAAGCACAAGAAATTACATTTGTGGATATGTTGGATGATGAATCCATTTTTAGAGGGAAATGTTTCAAAGAGGGACAGAGCTGCCGAGTGAACAATGCAACTGTGGGCGGGTGAGTGGGCGGCTGGTTGAAGAGACGCCGAGTGGTAGATCCACTCAGCCTCTCGTGCATTTCATCCCTCTGCCGCTTCATTTTTCCATCTCACATTTATCACCTATACATCACAACACCCACCAACCTCCGAATACTTTACTATAACATTTAAATATTACTGCTACAGCTGATCACAATCAACACGATACAAAGAAATCATGCAAACAAGTTGTCAATGTTTGACTTTGTAGCCCCTTCTTCTAAATATTAATATCCTCCTGTTGTAAAGTTTCAAAAGGGATTTTACATTGTTATATTTGGCAAACACTTTATTCATGTTGCATTGAAATTTCAGGATAGTTCCCTGCTCCCCTGCATCTTGCTCCACACTTGTTGCATCTTGCCTCCTGTGTGTTGTTGTATTTAACGATCAGTTCCCTGCACAAAATATGATATGCTGGCTACATCCTCAATTATTCCTTTCGAAGATTTCAGGTTAGCTTAACACATTCTGGCCGTGTTCAAGCATAAATATATATATATAAAAATATTACTATTATGCACTAAGGCTGTGTGTTTGGGTGGTTTTCCTTGAAGAATAGTCAAATATGTGAACATATTTTCACCAGTGCGTCAGGTTTGAGAGTTTCTGTTCTTTTAGAATGAACCAGTTGATGAGGACGTTTTTCAGTCGGTATTTAAAAAATGTCTTCTATACATTTATGCTTGAAAAACGAGTCCCTCCACTTCTTAACAAACTCAAGTGTAATAAGCTGTATTCATTTATTTTATACCATAGCAGTGACCACTTCAGTCAAGTGCAAGTCCAAGCTTGAGCAGTTTTGAGATTGAACCAAAAAAACAAATGGTGCCCATTTAATATGTGTCATATTCTTGTCTTACTGTTGTACATATCACTCACTACAGTCCTTTTTTAAAAGACGAAACGTGATCAGAACAAGAATCAACTTGAATTTGCCTAAATGTTGCATTAGTGACAGCTGACTGTCAGCAAAGCAGCCTCTCCAGTCTGTTGCAGGACTGGGAGCAGCCAACAAATGCTGGGAAGAAAAGCCAAAAAAAACAATTGGACTCGATCGAGAACAAAGATTGGAATAGGCAAGTCCAGACAAATCCAAATCAAATCACCCAGGACACAGAGACAAGTTGAGATAATAGAAAACTGAGTGAGCTGGACTGGTTTGTTGCTATCGTTCAAAGTGCTGCATGAAGTTGCTCGGTCAGTCATATTTGTTTTCCCGATGATGATAATTAAAATCTATTGAATCCACAAATACTTAAGCTCTTATTTCCCCTCCAATGCCTTCGGTGGGAGTGGCTGCAGGACTGTGGGGAGGACTGATGGATGGAAACAGTGAGAGAGACGAGAAAAAGGGGAACGGGATGGAGAGGAGGTGGTGATGATAGAGAGGAGAGTGTGGGAGGGCCGACGTGTTGGAAGACAAAGGGCTCCGAGGATGAGAGGACCGCTGGAGAGAGAGAGAGAGAGGAGAGGATGAGTGAGGAGGATGTAGCTCGCCTGAAGTGTTTACTCATGTAGATGCTGTAGCAGAGTGGGGAGGAATATAAAAGCCACAAGAGACGTAAAAGGAGGATGAGGTTTTATTGGTGCTCCAGAACTCGCAATCATGGCTGTGACATAGTGTGTGTGTTTATATATGTAGACTTGCTGAAGAGTGTTTTACCACACATATTTAAAGGCAAAGGAGCCACATGTTCTTCCATTCTCGTCCGGTTTTTATCTTTTATTTGTGAAATCTTTCTTTCGTAATGTTATGCCTTTCAGACAATGCAAATGTTTGGGTAGTCTTCCCTATCAAAGCTGTGCTTCTTCACCTTAAAGACGGCGTTTGCTGTGATCTGAGGATTTACACACTTTGCAGTTCGCAGTCAAGAACATCCTCGGGGGCTTCATTGTTAGGATGATTCAGAAGATACTCAGGGCTCTTACTGCTGTGAGTGAGTGTGTGAGTGAGTGAGTAAGATTGATAACGAAAGAGCAGCAGATCCATAGAGAGCTCATCCTTCCCGGCCTGTCAGCCCCGGCTCACAGACGCAGATAATATTACCTTGGTTCAGGTTGAAATTGCAACGATGGTGTCGTTTTTAAACACTGTCCTCGGCCCCCTGGTTTCCTCTTATCTGCCTTTCATCTGTAAAGCAAATTGAAATCTTCGACATCATTACTCAAGTAGCTTTTCACCTTTAGAGCAGACGAAGGATCAGTAAAGTCGAATGTTCTCACTTGATGGCCTGTAAGGAGTTGAAGGTTTCATAAAAACATAATAAATGACTTCCAGGCTGGTTGTTGGTAAAAAATGTATTTTTAAATTGTCCCGTAATGTCGCACTTCATCAACAATTATCATAGTTTTATTATTGTACTGTTGAAATAACCCGTCTTGTTGAGGAAAAAGCTTTCAGAAGAAAACCTGAATAGAAATGAAGTGTAGGTCAAGGTTAGATTATAAAAGGACAGGAATTGCTTAACATAGTTTAATTAACTTTTGATCCTTAGACCACACAATTTAAGAACCACGGTTTAACTATTTTACTGAATATCAGGAGAAACATTCAACAAATTGAAGACATTATTTAAAAGAAGACAGAGATGGACTCTGTCTTCTTTTAAATAATGTTTGACACGGTGGTCGGAAACCAGAGTTTAAAATACTGTGCATTGACACAGTTACATTATATCCATTAAACTTTGGTTTAATTACATTAAATAACAACATTTCAGTTTATTGGTCTTTTAGTGAATGAATCAAACTGAAACCTGAGTGGGGGACAAAAATAGGATTGTGTAAAGTGAATGTGTCCATCTTTACATTTCAAAATAACACCATGGTTTGTTTATTTAAATGTGTACTATACAGAGTACAATGTATTATATTGTACTATACCTATCAATGAAAAGGATTTAAGATTTTCCATCAGCCTAGTGGCTTATTTGTAGCTAATAGTTGAATTTGTATTCTATTGTTTCTGTATGTTGCACTTGGTTTAGCTTATTTGAAGCTATTGTTCTGCACTTAAAGAATTGTACCCGTTTGAAGCTAATGTACTTGCAAGATTCTTGCTGTTCGGAGTTGTATCCTCATGATTGTTTGCACTTTTTGTAAGTAGCTTTGGACAAAAGCGTCAGCTAAATGAACTGTAATGTAATGTAAAATACGACAACACGAGGATTGAACTTTGGAGTTTCCCCCTGTCGGCTCACTGAGTTTCTTTCTTTCTGTGAGACTCCTCTCTCCACCTGAGACTTTCATCTAGGCCTCGGGGCTGAGAGGAAACAGCAGGACCACCTTCCACGCATCACAAGGACCAACCCCTTGAGTTTCAGGGGTCCGCTGTGGCGTTTGTAACTCCCCTGATTTTAATTAGCTCCTTCAACAGGGAACATGACAGCAGAATTACTGCCTTCGAGGTGATTTCTCATGAAGGTTTCCTTTTCTGTTCCTGTTCCCCTACACACTCCTCATAGGAACATGCGGAATAATATAAATAATAAACCTGTTCAGAAGCACAGAACCATAATTAAGTTAATGCACGTTTTTTTGACAAAGTTCACTTGGAAGCCCACTCAGTGATTGCCAGACTGTGAATCATAAGATTATTTTGTAAGCTATTTAAGCGTCTTAGAGTTCTCCCTTTCACCATTGAGAACATATTCAGCAGGATTTGACGTCAGCCCCCGCTTGTCGGCTGCACTCTGTCATTAGAGGCGATAGAAAGAGAGATAGAAAGAGAGATAGCTTTAGCATAAAGCCCAAACCATATTCTCTCCATCTCCTCGTAATGCCTAATGTTAGGTAGTGTACTTAGCGGGTTAAAACCAGATTAGGCTCTCAGCTTAATGTGAGAGATCCATTACAGAGTGTGTGCATGAGTGTGTGTGTGTGTGTGTGTGTGTGTGTGTGTGTGTGTGTGTGTGTGTGTGTGTGTGTAAGAGTATTAGAGGGCGTTTGAGGTAATTGATTTGGGTGGAGGCGGCATCTGAAGACAGACAGAGGCACATGGAAATGGAGATACAAAAACTGGGAGAGAAACCAAAGAACAGACGAGCGTAAAGCCAATAGATATGAAGAAATACAGCAGCAGTAGTAGGCAGAGAGCAGTAAGGTGGGAAGAAAAGGCACAAAAAGACAAAAACTGAGAGATCAAAAGAGATGCAGCTCGCCAAGCTTTAATTGGTGGCTCGCATGGCAGTGGGCTAAATAAAGGGGTGATAGATATGATTCAATACAAATATTTCATAAAAATAAGCAGGGCTATTACATTAAAACCCATTAAAACACTGAAAGTGTCTGCTCTATTAGCCTACAAATAATAGATGATAATAACTGATAAAAGATGAAAATATAGACCAGAAACTAGATATTTAAACTTGCTCGGCCGACACTGACTCACTGCAGAGTTGCCAGTTTTGGCGGTCTATCAGCACTACATGGTGTATGTGCTCTTGGACGGGTAGATACATGGTGGGCTAGTATAGAAATAAATAAACTTAAGCTCATTAAAAACATGTTAACATAAGCATGATTATGAATATGGACATTTGCTAAAAAATAATTTATATCCCTAAATCTGAACATTTAAATTGGAGGATACTACGACCAACCTGGCACTTCATACTCGCGTTAGCTTGGCTCCGGTCGACTCGTTTCACCATTTCATGCTAGTTAGCGTGTGTTTCTACAGAAGTACAATGGATCAATTTCTTAATAAAAATAGTTACACACCAGGTGGACAGAAACAAAGCGTGACAAACGAGGAAAGTTAAGATTTGGCTTTGGAGCATCAAACCACAGCGAAGTCGAGCAGAAGATGCTGGAGATGTGGTTTGTGGACAACAGCTGCTCCCGTTAAAAAGAAAGGTACGAGCCATACAACACGAGCATAGGACATTTCAAGACAAGTGGACAGAGCAGTTTGTATTTGTCCTCCACAAGTCGAAGCCCAGCAGAAATATTGTTTGCAGAGTTTGACAACATCATCCCAGTATTAAGATAATCCTGCTTTTAATGAATGCATTGGTTGGCTGCATTGCACATTGTATGTTGTATGTTCTGGGTGGGATGACAGATTAATAAACAGACGTGCTTTTTATGACTGGATGTTGTAGCTTTTCATACTTTGCGGTAAAAGTGGCTCTCCTATTGACTTTGTCCTATCAATGTGGCTCTCGCATAAACAATAGTGAAGGCCACTGCAGTAGAGGGAGAAAGACAAGGACAGGGAAGTGATACATAAAGCTTCAGAGAGGTGGAGGTAGATTTTCTATGCCTTCGCCTGATCCCGACCTTGCATTAGATCTGCCTACATTGATCTCTGTAAAAAAGGAGACGCCTGTTGAGCAGATGTCCCAGTTGTTGCTCAACTTTTTTTTCAGCTAATATTTTCCATCCAAGACTCCAGCGCCTACCTGATGCGAGTCATCGATGCCTGCACGTACACAGACGCTGTTTGTACGGTGTCTTTGTATCATTAATCAAAGAATATGGACGTTTTGTCCCTGCCTACCTCTATGTTTAAGGATTGGTTTGCATGCAGATTCCGACTAAAGCTTTGATGTAAGATAAAAGAGGTGGTGTTCGTGTCCAGGTCAGTGGGGGCGTCTAGCATTACAGATGTTTGTAAGCCATCACCAGATCTCCTGTCTGCTCTGCATATGTTTGACTGTTAAACACATCTTGATTTGCATCAGTTGAAAGGGAACGTGCATATTCTTCCAACATTGAGACATTGTCCAGATTGTCCATAAAGACGTCCTGCATTGTAGGCTTAAATTCCAATTAGTTGAAAATGAACTGACAATTGTGATGAAGGATAGAAGTCTTTTAAGAGAACATGGTAAATATTCTGTTTCCTGCTTTTTCTTGGTTGTATGTGATTATAAATGGAAGATCTTTGTTATTTTTGGAACAAACTAGCAATGTGAAAATGTGATCTTGGGAAATTGTGATGAACATTTCCCCCCTTTTGCTCACATTTGATAGACTTTTCACTTAATTGATTAATCATACAATAACCAGCTGATTAATTTATAATGTAAATTGTTAGTTGCAGTTCTACCTGCATTGAAATTAGTTTCCATGCCATAAAATTGTTGTGATCTTTTTGTGCTTGTGTTGGTTAATGTTAAACTTGCTTGTTTAACACGCCTGTATGACACTACAGAGTTTACCCAGACCGTTAGCAACTGCTTTGTGCCGATAAGATTATTCTTAAGGGAATATAATACCAACAATATATCTTCAATACCTCGTTTACACTTGGAAGGTGGCTCTGAAGGTTAGAAGCTTCTTCCCCTCTGGAGACAGGCTGCTCTATTTGGCGTGAATTCCCAAAGGTTACAATGGATTTCAGAGCTAAATACCAGGGCTGCAACTAACGATCCTTTTCATTCTCAGATTAATCTGCTGATTATTTTCTCTATTAATTGTTTGGTAAGATAATTGTTTAAAATGTCCATCCCAGTTTCTGAAAGTCAAAGGTATTTAAATGTCTTGTTTAGTCAGTCCAAATCCCAAAGATATTCAGTTTCATATGATATCTAACAGAGACAATCATGAAATCTCCATATGTATCATATCTCCACAGGCTGGAAACAAATTCTTTCTGAGATTTTTGCATGAAAAAACTACTTAAACCATTAATCGATGATTATCACAATAGCTGCATCTCTACTAAATACACTACTTATGTGTTGTGCTGTTGCCTCTTCATAGCTCTGAAGCTCAGGCTAATTCAGCTATTGTGAAGCCAAGATATACTGTATGTTCATATATCGAACATTGGCAATGATGGTTAAGAAATGGAGTCTGAATCAGCAGCGGTTTAAGTTTCTATTGGTATTTTAAAATGTCTTTTTGCCATACCTTCAGGTTGTGAAGGCTCTCAACTAGCTTTTATTAAATGTAAGCCACATAGATGTAACCAGCTTTGACCAATAATCATAGTTTGTGATTGAAGCATCATTTCTTAACGTAAAATCCCTCATCATTCTGATGTTTTCTGGCTGTGTCGCTCTCTGATGAGTGGCAGAGACACCAGCTGCCAATGTTTTAATTTAAATCATTTAACAAACAATCGCTGAGTGATTTGTCGGAGCACTCAGGATCAGACATGGAACTTGGCATTTTGAGAGTTTACTTTTGTCGCTGAGTTGTTCTGAAGGTGTGTGTGGTGAAGAGTAGCCAACGATCGTAAATCATCGCCACATACTTCACTAATCCTTTCTGTCTTGCTGTTCCTGGTCCTGCCTACATGTGACCACAGAACATGCACACATTGACACACAGCAGGCTCCAACACAAACACATTAATGCAGATTGGGACGTGTGGGCTGTTAATGACATGTTGTCTGGAGCTTACTTTAGAAAACCAAAAAAATACTTAATTTTGCCCACCTTGGGTAACCATTACATTTGCATACCTTGATTTTTTTGCACTGATTGATGCTCAAAATTATACCCGAGGCTCGGCGGGGGCTGTAGTTCCTTAGAGGTCAATCCCAAGACGAAAAATACCCATTGTGGGCATAGTTTACCCTGTGTTTGATGTTTAGTCACTTGTTATATCTTAAAATGTTTGCAATGACATATTAAATTATTTTATTCACACATTATGTCAGTTTGAAGCTGGCAAGAGGCTTTAATTTACACCTCATTACAGAACATGATCAAATATACAGTTTGTTTTGCAATTTGTATCACGTTTGAAATGTAGGATAGAGTAACCTTTATCTCCTTGTATATCCCCAGTACATACATATCATCACGCTACTCTGGTTACTCAGCTTTTGTCTCTTGGATATATCCGCTTCGGCCTGGATCATTCGAACACAGACTCAGTATTTGAGGATGAAGCCTCTTGGGTTGTGGCTCTGTTAGCTGGATTTGGCATCTCCATCTCTTCTCACCAGTAATGGAAGACAAGAGCTACAAGTGACACTCAACTTATCCTTCACACTACCAGTTATCAGGCTGTAGCATGATTAATGGGAACACGTACATAAAAAAAACATGAACATTTAAACATTGTCACTGTTTCTGGTTACCTTTTTTATATACCTTTATTTAGAAGAAATGGATAAATCCAAGACCAGTTGTAATCAGGATACTAGTGTGTAATGTATGTAAAAGTACTCAAACTATCCCTCTGCCTTTGACATTACTGTTGATTTTGATAAATATATTTTAAGGACACCATCAGATTATATCAATATAAGCCCTATTGGCATGGCACTAGTATTACCAGGGGGCCGCATGTGATTAAGAACTTACTGCAGCGCATTCACGCGGGATAAGTCTGTGTTTTACTCAAATGTACTGAAATGATCCTCTGTATATGATGACTCTGCAAAACATCTGATCATATTACAAATATTACACTATATAGTATTTATATTTAATACTATAAAGTGCATTATATTATACAGGCCTACTTGTGTTTATATTATATTCTCAAAGAACTCTTGCTCTAGTGCAAATGGGTCTCCATCACGCTTGTGTAGTGAGGTGAGCCTCCTGAATTTGCAACCAAAATGCTGTCAAGATTTTAATTTCTAGTTGCCAACGCAGCCTTCAGAATTCTTAACCAGAAAGAGTCCGGTGTTGTTTCTACTTGAATAATAACAGACATGGAAGCCTTGCCTGGGATTACGATCACAGATGATCTACATCATGCATGCCCAGGTATTACTCGTGTGTTTGAAATACACTTCCCCAACTGTAGCCCATGTATGCATGTTAGGAGTTGTTATGCAGAGTGGTGAAACACTATTTCAATAACATGTGCAGGACTTCAGGGTTAAAATAACAGACGAGTAGGATGGAGCTTAGATGAAAGACATCGGGTTGTGTTTTTCGTACAGGTGCAGAACCACAGGGGGCGGCATTGTCCTGAGGCGGGGGGGGATATTTCCATGCAGGTCAAAAGCTCAATATCGGCAGAATCTTTTTTGTTCAGCTATTCTACTTCACTGTGAATCAGTAATACACTTTGTTTTATCTCCTATGGCTACTAAGAAGTGACGCAACTGAGTTAAAGGCTGGACAATGGTTGCTCATCACAGAGCATTTTAACGTCATCCCCATGGTTACACTGGACCGCAGGAGTTGTTTCTCAGTATCAAATAGCATTTTTTAAATTAGATGCTTGTTTGTGTTGGCCTTACTCATTCAACATTTGAGTTATTTTTCTTACTGCTCTTTCTCAGCAAGGCCTGCTGATTTTTAAAAAGTCAAACCTGAGAGCTGCATAATGCAGTTTCACGTTTATACCGCTGGTGTGTCAGGAGGTCTAGTGGGGCAGCAGAAACTCTGGGATTTGCTTAGTTGGTCCATCATAAGTGGTTTAGAGAGATGATGGAAAGTCTCATTTACCTTTTTTTTATTTGAAATCCATATTTTCCTGGCTGCTGATCAGAAGTCACTGTTGTTTTCACAGGATGTTACAATGCATCGTCTGCTTAAAAGTTACATTTGACTTATTGGATGGTTGGGTCCCCAGCGTACCCACGTCCTCAGGATGGTGCACATTTATGTATTGGGTCACTGGTGAATTGCTTCAGTCCTTCATGCAAGTTCAAATATCTTAATTGTCATTGTGTTAAACAACAAAACGGCAAAGCATCTCCCTGAGCCATGTCGTGCAAAATATAATAAATGGAGAAAAAGTATTTGTAGAATGCTAGAACACACACAGATACCAATACTAATGTAGTTCCTAGTGCAAATCCACTATCCATACACTGTAGGCTTCTAATGTTCTCTACAGTCACTCTGTTCCTCACAGTAGCACAGTTGTGTTGTGTATGTGTGTGCTGGGTTTTATCAATGGGCCTTTGTGTGTTTTTAATTTATAATAAGTGACTAGGAATAGGTTAATGGGAAAGGAAGTATATTGGGAATTGTAACCAAGGCGTCACTTAACTTAACAAATCAAAGCCTTCCTCTCAACAGACTTACAGTAAGTAGGCTTTCTCATTTTGCTGGCACAGAACAAACACTGAGCTTCCTGAAAATACTGACAGCTGACGTTTTCAGTTTCAGGGAAAAGAGAGAATCGACTGAAACTCTGGCAGTGATTGCAAGAGAGTATTATTTATTTGCATGGGCTAACATTGGTCTTAAGGTATCACAGTTAAATGTCCTTTTAATTCATATTCATATTTAACTGCAGTATTCATCAGTATTATTGAAATGAAATAAGGTGTGTATGTGTGTGTGTTGGATTCCCCCTACATAGTGGCTCCCTATTGGCTTTCTAGCTAATGTGTTGTCTTTCTCTCTGTGTATCCGTCTGTTTGTCTTTATGACTGTCTGTCTGTGAGTTTGGTTATTCGTGGCCAAATGTTCTCTTTTATCTCTTTTCTTTTTGTCACTTTGCCACATTCGGCCTGTCATTCATTTCCTTTGCTTTTCATGTGAGTTGTTTTTTTGCATGTTTTTCTGACTGTTTGTTCTGCATTCTCCACAAACTGCTTCCTGCCTGTTTTTCAATGTCTGCTTTAAATGTATGTTTGTGTTTGTCTCACGTCTCTCACACGTCCCGGTCCACATATGTCTGTGCATGTCTTTCTTTGTGTCTGTCCTCGTCTTCATATGTCCTTTCCCTTCGTCGCTGTCTCCATAATGTCCCCTCCTCCAGCCTTTGTGACTTTGCTGAACGGGGACCAGGCTCAGGATGCCATCCGCTCCCTCCATCACAGCACTGTCCGGGGACGCTTGATCAACGTCACGCTGCAGCCCACCGACTCCCTGCTCTGCCTCACCAACCTGCCCCACACCTACACTGCCCAGCAGTTTGAGGAGCTGGTACGCGCCTATGGGAACATCGAACGCTCCTTCCTGGTGTACAGCGAGCTGACGGGCCACTCCAAGGGTTATGGGTTTGTCGAATACATGAAGAAGGATTCTGCTTCACGGGCCCGTTCTGAGCTGCTGGGCCGACCGCTGGTATGTTAAAGCCGTTGTTAAAATAAGCCCATCACGTTTGATTAGTCGATGTTGTTGCTACATTTATATATAAGACGAAAAGATGTTGGAACTGAAGGATCATAGGGATCCTGTTTTAGTTTAGCCAAACTTTGGTTAAATGGATTTGAATAACATTGACTCGACTTCATTAAATTAATGTGATTTTTATCTGATTTGACATTTTATTTGAAGTTACTGATTGTAACAAAGGATCAGTGTACTGTACTGGAGTTCAACACTGGCCAACACAAAGCAAGTTAAATATTTATATAGTTTGGTTTAATTTAGCTCCAAACCAAACTGCGAACAGCTGGCCTGATTTGATTAAAATATAAAAGTGAGCAGAAAGAGAAATGTCGAGACTTTGGTCACATCTCACATCAAAGACTTGATGAATCAGTCGTGGTGGAGAAAAAAACTGGCCATTCAGGGGGAGAACAAATAATTAGTACAAATGCAGGTTCTGATAGTTTGAACACAAATATTATCCGTGGAGACTCAAAATCAGTGCAGTTTACTTTAAATTAGACAACAGATTGTCGGACCTTGCATGTTTGATCGGCTCAATCAGTAAAACAAAAACTGTAGAGGGAAGTGTTCAGCTCGAGGGCTGACGGCTTTCAAATCAGCACTTTAGAGCCAAGAGGATGGACATATAATAGCAAGCAAAGATATATTTACTCACATTTATTTATAATATAAGCAGAAATTAGAGGGTACTTATGCAGAGTAGGAGTGCGGAGCTAGTGCAGGGTCTTGAAAATGTAGTTCTGCACTCGCAGGACGATCGCTCATTGATGGTGCAGTGGATGGACGTCAACCAGCTGAGTCGAGAGGAGAACCTGCACTCCAGGTGTCTGTGTATAAACCGGCTGCCGCTGGACCTCTGCGACTCTGAGGAACTGACCCAGCTCTTCTCGGAAACCTACAAACCTGTCTTCTGTCAAGTGAGTGTGTGTATTTCTTTGTGTGTGTGATATGTCGATACATATTGATTCTGTAGCTCTTTGAATTACGAATACATTGTATGGAAAGTTATTAGTTTTTGCCGTTTCAAGTATAATAACAGCCTTACAGAAATGTGAGAGAGCCTTTAGTTTTCACACCTCGTACGCACGCGCAAGATCACATCTGCAAAATAATGTTTCCAAGAGGTTACGGCTCATTGAACACGACTTTTAGATGAATTCTGCTTTTCGTTTACAATTAAATGATTTTTCATTGATAATGTCACACAAACGCCGCTGAAAGATCTTCATAACATATATGACACTCTCACGTTTATCAATTGAACACCCGCTGCCATTAAATTCAGGGGTCAGCGTCCCTATTGGCCAATCTTTCAGTATCACCAAGCAACTGTTTCCATGGTGAGGAGTGGCTACTCTTACACCAGCCCCACCCTTTAACTCCCTCCCTCCCTCACACTGTGCTCTGTTTCAGTTTAGCCCCATTACATCCACACCACTCCCACATTCCCATTTAGACATCACTCAATGAGTATCAGTCATCTGCTGCATTTCCAGTTTTAGCTCCACCCCACTGCCCCACTCCCACGCAGAAATCAATACACCCACATCGTCCTGCTCCGATGATGCTTTGTGGGTGTTTAGCTCATGTTGCTTCACTGTTGCAGAGCCAGCAGGCTGTGACCTATGGTTCAGCAGGTTTTTTAATGTGCAGTACAGTTGTGTGTGTGTGTGTGTGTGTGTGTGTGTGTGTGTGTGTGTGTGTCACTGCATTGCATGTATGCACTAGAAAAGTGCATTAATTTAAAGCACAGATATGTCCAAGTGGGGATACACTTCCTTTCAATGCAAGAAAACACCAACATTGTAAAGAGCTTCACTCCGGCTCTGTTTGAAGGGGCATACCCAGCTATTGTTAGTGTAATCTGTCTGGTTCACCATTTTCCACCAACAAGACTGATATATTTGGGCATCCCGCCAGGTGTTTAGGGTGCTGACCATATAATCGCGACATCCAATGGTTTGCTATTATGTTGTTGTACATCAATACCTGTTGTCTTATTGACGTCAGCTGCAGTCTATCTTACATAAACCTTCTTCCTCCTCTCTGCACATAGGTAGAACTCAGCCTTCTTGTTACTTTTCGTCTGTACAGAGTGCACTCAACTTGTGGCCCTGAGCACTATAATTCTGCTAGCCACGAAAGGGCCTTCCAGGCAGCACTTTGGCTTAAGTCAGCTACGTGAGATGGAGGGAGGAGAGGGTAAGGAATGTCAACCATATTAGAGGGAAGGACAGTAGGATGGAGATGGGAAGGAGGGTGGACGGTGCTTAGAATGCCAGATCTATTAGAGAGTGCTCGGAGTGACGGAGGAGAGCTCTGACAGTGTCAGGCCTAATAGAGGGACAGAGGGAGACGGAGAGAGCTGAAATGAAATGTGAAGAGAGGTACAGTCAGTCAAAGTCACAAGATTGTTGGCGGATTTGTAAACGTTATAATGATGGCTGAGAACAAGTTAACCACACTTACCTGATACATAAGAACACATTTGGTCAGTAATATGCTAATATCTGTTGAAGTCCTGAGAAGCAATTTTGAGAAAGATTCTGGTGATCCATTTTCTAACTCTGATCTAAATATGTTTTTCTCTTCTGTGTGTGACTGAAGAACAGGAGGGAAAAAAGAGGTTTTGCCAGGAAAAACTTTCTAAATTCCTTACTTAAAAAATAATAATCTATGAAACAAGTGGGGAAATAAGTTTTCCCAGGATAATGTTGTTATTAACTTTATTTTTTATTTGTGAAAATAGGTTAAAAAAAATTTCATTAATGATGGTTTGATGCTTTTAGTCCTAGTTACCTGTTTTTACTGCTGGAAAAAAAGTAGTGTATACAAATGATCCTTGCAAAACATTTTTCTTTAGACCCGTTTGATAGATGAAGCAAAAATATTAAGAAACTTAGAAAGGTTATCCTGGCAAAACGTTTCAACCTCTTAAGTCACAGGAGAGAAAACATTTTGGATCAGACTTTTCTCACTTGCCTCTCAGGGCTTCTGTAAATATCTGTAAACGGATGTAGATGTAGATGTAGATGGCTTAACAGAGTTAGGGAGGATGGATGGGTGTTACAGAAATGGAGTACGGATGGAGACAGGTTTATGAAAATAATAGCATCCACTCTTTACAGGCCACGGGGCAAATATATGAGACTGAGCAGAGACAGTTACTCTTGTCTCGCTCCATAAGGTTGTCCATATCACGTCTCAGTACAATGACATAGAGCACACACGCAGTAGATGACATCCCTCGTATATTTGTTTTCTTATTTTCCTGTATGTTCTTTAGCAACAGCTGGAAGCATTTGCCAAAATGTCACATATTGCACAGACGAGCACTTTCCAACAATACGCAATATATCTGGCCATGTAACGGGATAACGTACATACAACGCCCCAAACATTTATGATTATTCTATATGATGCATGACGGTGTTGACATGGTCTTTGTTTTGAAGATGCCACATAATGTACTGTAGGTTTTATTCAGATGCCCATACAATGCAAGGGGAAAGGGGTTAAAGCAGTGCTGAAATGTTTATTCTTCTCTTGCGAGTAATACTTAATCAGCTGAGGACAGTTTGTAGTTCTTACTGTACTTTCTTGAGTTAATCCGATTTATTTTTTTTACGTTTGCTGTTTTAAATAGCTGGTGCTGGGTAATACCTTAAAGCTGTTCCAGAAGATGTTTGTTTGGGGGAATGAAATACAAGAACAGGTGTCCAGTTACTGGCGACAGATTGTAATTGACAAGCTCAGTCAAAAAAGCATCACAGCAGCTGAGAAACAAAGATGTCAACTAAATACAAAACACAATGTTTTTCTCAGCACCAAGTGAAACTAAATGAGGTGTTATGAGAATGTGGGATGAATGAGAGAACATTTTGGATACATATAAAATAGGGATGGATAGATATACAGATTAAAGACTAAAATAGATAAACCACCCAACAAATAAGCACTTTTTGACAATGAGCCAAAGAGGCTGTAAGGGGGAAATACAACATATTATTAGACGTATTTGGCAGTTGCATCAACAGAAAAAGCTCATTTTGAATACGAAGACGAACACTCGCAATCAATCAACAATTATTGCTCCCTTTGGTGGAACTTACAGTGTGTTTCAAAGTTTTAATCAAATAAATAATAAAGTGAAGATCGGTGTCATGTTTAATTACATCTTCTGCGGCACACAAAAAGATAATGACAAACCTCCACAAACATTTGTTGTTTGCTGAATTTCTACTTTGATTTAGTCAAATTGTTTTCATGTGAGATCACCCAATCTTAAGACTAATGATTTCCTAATGATTTGATCTCCCTCACTTTACTGTACACACACATACACAGCCTCTGCTCGACTCCTCCAGCTCTCTTTATAATAATCTTTACAGTTAGACTTCTCACTGTGACAGGTCATGTACCTTTCTTCACAGACAGCTGTGACAGGGCTGTCGCGACCTCGTCACCCGGTTCAGACAGCTGACGTGGCTGTTTAAACTCTTTCAGAAACACACACACACAAACGCATACAGTCTCAGCCCTCTCGGTGCCTCAGTCAGCATCTCTCGGCCAGGGACCACGACTTGAGGTCAAGAGCTGTCACACACACTGATAGCTAGCTTAGCATCTTTGGTTTCTGGAATCTTACACATATATAGATTTACTGTATGTAATGCATTTAAGAAAAGACCGATTTCTACAAAGATTCAATTGTCAATACATGAAAAGCCGCAAACAGTACCTTAGTCTTTGAGTCAACATCCTTCTGGTCTTCGTGACGTGGATAAAATGTCCTCACTTGTATTTTAGATTTCATCTATTATACCAATTATACTCGCCTATGTGTATACTAAGGTAATTCCTAATGTCGACCAATACGTGTCTTCTGATGTTATTGACGTAAGTAAGATGCAGTTACATCTACTATATGTAAGACCTGCCAACGTAACATCTGTGTCGATTTTGAATTTTAGCGTTTTGGTCAGATAAAGTTGGTATTTATTATCATGAAGAATATTTTCTGTAATGGACTTAGTCCTCACATCTGCATGAACTCCAACAACACAAAACAAGGGTTGGGACCAACCATCAGCATGTCTTGTGATTAGATTGTCAGATTTCTCTAATGGCAAACCCCCAGAACACTTTGCATATGGAGTTTTATATCTCTATGAAATGATTTTCTGTGACTGGCTGTCATACTGTGCAAGCAGAAAATTGGATGTGTCAACTGCCGGTAATTATGCCATAATTAAAGGTACCTCTTGAGTGTTACTGCACTTCGACTTGATTTGGCAGAGGTGTTTGATTATCTTGTAAAAAATCAGAGATGGCAAAGTAATGTTTTTCAAGAGAGTATGAGGTTATAAAATACCTTAGCATTAGTATTTAGTGTGATGGAAATGAACATATGATACTTTAACAATATGCAAAAAGCTACATCTGTTACTTTGCTTGTACATGATATCCCTCTTTCACATACAATACAGAAAGGGTTATTACAACTCTTCTATAATATATCAAAATGATGATGATGACGATGAGTCCTGCACAAAAAAGTGCCATATTTATTACGAGTAAAATAAAATAAAATACATAAACATGTATGAACACGGGTACAAATGAACTAAAGGTGGGCGGGCAGCGGGGGTTTTCTGGAGACATCAGAGAATTTAAATAATTGTGCAGTATTTTTAACTTCCAATTAAGTGTTTCCACTGCATGCACAGTACAGCTCTGCTCAACTCACTTCGTAATA
>NC_041358.1:13470382-13512882 GCF_900634415.1 Cottoperca gobio
GCTAGAGGTAGGGAGCAATACAAGTACTTTATCTCCCGGTGAAAATTGCCTCAGTCTCGACCCTCTGTCATACAGCCGCTGCTGACGTTCCTGGGCCTGGAGTAAATTCTCACGTGATAACTGTCCCAGTGAATGGAGTTTCGCTCTCAGGTCCAGGACGTACTGAACTTCATTCTTACTGGTGCTAGGACCCTCCTCCCAGTTTTCTTTAACCAGGTCCAAAACACCCCGTGGCTTCCTGCCAAACAACAACTCAAAGGGAGAAAATCCCGTGGAGGCCTGGGGAACCTCCCGCACTGCAAACAACAGAGGGTCTAACCATTTATCCCAATTGCGACTATCTTCGTGAACGAACTTACGAACCATATTCTTCAGCGTTTTGTTAAACCGCTCCACCAGCCCGTCTGTCTGCGGGTGGTACACACTAGTCCTAATGGAGCGGACGCCGAGTAGCCCGTACAGCTCGCGTAAAGTGCGTGACATAAAGGACGTGCCCTGGTCAGTCAAGATCTCTTTCGGGATCCCAACTCGGGAGATGACCTGGAACAGTGCCTGCGCCACACTCTTTGCCGAGATGTTACGCAGCGGCACTGCTTCCGGATATCGCGTTGCGTAATCCACTAGGACCAACACAAAGCGATATCCCCGTGCGCTCCGGTCTAATGGCCCGATGAGGTCCATACCAATTCTGTCGAACGGCACCTCAATTAATGGCAATGGGCGCAACGGCGCTCTTGGAGTGGCCGGTGGGTTAACCAGCTGACATTCACGGCAGGACGCACACCACCGCTTCACGTCCGCACGAATGCCAGGCCAATAAAATCGGGCCATGATCCGGTTGAGTGACTTGTCGTACCCGAGATGACCGGACATGGGGTTATGATGAGCCGCCTGGAAAACCGTTTCCCGGCGGCTTTTCGGAACCAACAACTGGGTATTTACCTCTCCTGTCTGTGTGTCACGGCTCACACGGTACAGTCTGTCCCTAATCACCGAGAAGTGGGGGTGTGTCAGTGCGACGTTCGGGTGTAGTGGGGAACCATCCACACACACTACTTGCCCGAACGCGTGACGGAGGGTCTCATCTCGAGACTGCTCGAGGGGAAAGTCCTCCACCGGACGTAACGGTGGAAGCTCATCACAAGCCTCCTCCGGCCCTGCCCTCCCCTCCCCGGCGTTCGCCACCTCCGTCTCCCCATTGAACACCGCACACAACTCACATTTCCCTACCGCCCGTGAACGCACAGTCTTCCCCGCTATCTTGTCAAACCCCGGCCAATTCGTTCCCAGTATCAGGGGGTGCGTGAGGCGAGTACTAACTCCAGCCTTAACTCTATGCTTTTTACCCTTAAATGAAATTACCAGGGTCACCACCGGGTACTCGTGAATATCCCCATGCACACACCTCACCTTCACCCACGACGCCTCCAGCAACGCCCCGGGCCGAACCAAGCGCTGGTGGACCATGGTCTGCGTACATCCCGAGTCCCACAGAGCCTGGTGAATACCCCCCTGTATACATACCGGTACACGGTACATCCCTTCCGGACCGGGGAAGGAGTCTGGCGGTGCCACAATCCGGACCAGCTGCCCCACCTCCATGACTGGACAGTCCCGCCGGGTGTGGCCGAGCTTGCCGCACCGCCAGCACCCCAGCCCTGACATTTGAGGAGCCCTCTGCGGTGCCGGGCGACCAGACGCGTAGGCTGGGTCCTGTGGAGGGGAAAACAAAGGAAACTGGGGGTTAGGGAGCGACTGGGGTCCAGCTGTCCCAGGGGTGTAGGCAGGACCCTCGGAGGATGGCGTAGTGCCAGGTCCAGCGGCCCCCACGGCGGGCCGGAACCTCCTCGGGGCTGGAACGGGCCGGAGCTGTGGAGGAGAGATGGCCCGGGCTTCGGCCCCCAAACTCCGCCGGGGCAGCGAGAGGTGGTCCTCCGCGAGTCTGACGGCGGCTTCAAGGCTGGCCGGACGGTGGCACTGGACCCAGTTCGCCGAGGAGAGGGGGAGTCCGGCGATGAACTGCTCAAGGGCCACCTGCCCGACGATGTCCTCCACGGAGTTGACTCCCGGCTGGAGCCAGCGCCTAGCCGAGTCGAGGAGCTGCTGGGCGAAGGCGAAGGGTCGGCCAGCGTCCTCGAAGGGCAGGCTCCGGAGCCGGCGGCGATGTCCCTCTGGTGTGCTGCCCAACCGGTCCAGGATCGCCCTCCTGAGCTGGTGGTAGTCGTATCGGGAGGTCGCAGGCAGGATATGGGTGGCCCGCTGGGCTTCCCCGGACAGCAGGGGGAGCAGACGTATCCCCCACTCAGCCTGCGGCCACCCGCACACCTCTGCCGTGCCCACGAAGATGTCCAGGAAGGCCTCGGGGTCGTCCTCCGCCGTCATCTTCTGCACGGCGACCCGCGGGAGCTGGGCTGGCCCGCCTCCCGACTCAACCTCCGGGGCAGCCGATGACCGGAGCATTCCCTGCAGGAGATCTCGGTCCGCCTTCTGGAACGCCGCCAGGTCTACGAGCGTCTGGCTCTGCTGTTGCTGGAGGGCCGCTGTGCCCTCGTGCATGGCCGCCAGACGCTGGAGGATCAGCCCTAGCGGGCTCTGCGCAGCTGCCTCCTCTGTCATGTCCCTGTTCAGGCGCCACTTGTGGACCCTCTTGTCCACAGTCCGGGATAATTATGACGGAGAGGAGGGGTAGTGTCAAACACACGCTTTATTGTCACACTTGTAGGGTTCATACACAGGCGCACCGCGGATACAGGTCGCTCTCCTGTCGGTCGCTCTGCTCCGCTGCTCTCCAGGCTGAACTCCGTCGTGGCTGCAGAAGCGTCTCCAGCTAGTCTCGAACCCAGCCTACTGCAAGAGAACAGAACCAGGCCATCACCATGCATTTATTATGTGACTGATTACCTGATTCCGTTCAGCTGTCTGGCCTCCAGCTGGGACACTCCTGTCTCTCCACAGCAGCCGGCGCCCTAACCACACCCCACTGCCACAGTGTATATGTATAGATATATGTATATACATATACACATATATGTATATACATATATGTGTATATGTGTATAGATATATGTGTATATGTATATACATATATGTGTATACGTATATACATATATGTGTATACGTATACACATATATGTGTATACGTATATACATATATGTGTATACGTATACATATATGTGTATACGTATACATATATGTGTATACGTATATACATATATGTGTATACGTATATACATATATGTATATACATATGTATATATATATATATATCTATATATATATATATGTATATATATATATATATATGTATATATATACATATATATATATATATATATATATATATATATATATATATATATATGTATATATATATATATATGTGTATATATATATATATATGTATATATATATATATATGTGTATATATATATATATATACATATATATATAGATATGTATATACATATATATATATATATATATATATATATATATATATATATATATATATATATATATATATATAACTTCAACAACTTCTCACTTCAATGGTCATTTACAAAAATCATATATACTGTAACATAGATGAATTAAAATAGTTGAGGTACTCATCTGTGCACAAGATACTGAAACAGACTCAAAGGTACTCACCGAAAAGTAAGATAAATGACTCCTCCTGTCATTTTTCAGTATTTGAATAGAATTTAACCAACCACCAGCAGTGGTATGCTTTTTTAACCATAAGCCATTAGCTCTTAGCCATTGTCATTATCTGCTATCCTCCATTAGCTATTAGCCAGTCTGCATTATTTAGCTGCTCCTCACACACTGGAAATGATTGAACCTTCTTGACAGAGAAGTATATCAACTTTGGAAGTAATGCTTCTGGTCAGCAGTGCTGTCTGGCCCGTAGAGATCCTTCTTATTGACCAGTAACCATAAAGACCATTATGGCCATTACATTGCTCGCAATGATTTTATTGTCATTTGGTTGACGTCAGTCCACATTTTTGTTGCTTTTACAAACCTACAGAACCTTGTGGTGTGTGTGTGAACAGATACTCCCTGGAGCATTCCTGGAAGAGCATGAGAGGATGTATCTCTTACATCTTGTCATTTTTATCTATCCTGGATTTTTTTTTGACAAAAGGAGCTTAGACAAGCTCTTTTACCTCCACCCCAACACACAGTAGTCTGTCAGTTAGTCTGTCCCACACACACACACCCACACACACACACACTTGAAAGGGGAAGTGTATACATTTTGATAGCTCTTGTTGGTGTGTTTGCATGAATTTGATGAATACTTTTGTTAGCCTAACGTCTCATAAAACAATAAGACTGAATTAGCAGTGAGCTAGCAACCTGGTACTTGTAGCTGTCTTTGCAGTCTCACGCCGCTGACTCACTTTTATATCACCATGGTAACTTTGGCTGCATAGATAGCCTACTCTGGCGGAGATTGCTATTTCTAGATGGCGCCATGAACTTGAAGTAGAAAGGAGGATGTTTGCAGGGACATCCTTTGCTGTTTCCAGGCATCTTATAGTATATGATTAGAATGATCACTGAGTACATTTCCTCTTGCATATTGAAGAGACAACCCACCCCAAAACATTAAAACAGCTCTCAGCGATAATACCTCAGCTTTCTTTTTTCTTTCCTGCAGATAACTGATGAAGTCTGAAAGGAGAAAAATGGGCAGTAGATGTTAGGTTTTAGTGTCAGTTAATCAGAAGTAAGGTCTTTTGTCAAGATTTAACAATCATGCAAGAACAGAATCCATCATAGATGAGGCAGAGATACAGTGGCTTCAGTGGTTCATTTTGTGTTTTGGCACAGCATTTGTTTCTTCACTGCTGGCAGCAACAGCTGGCACCAATGGCATTCCTGTATCCACCCACAGTAGTTACAGGATTCATTTGGCCTACTTGCTCCTAAACATGAACATCTAGGTATCATCCATCCATTGATTCTGTTCCTGCTTATCCTGATCAGGGTCGCAGCGGGCAGTTTATCACAGGACTGTCACACAGACACATTTACATTCACTCCAAAGTGCATTAGACTCAGATCACTTAACCTGCGTGTTCTTGGATTATGGGAGGTAACTAAAAGCCAAGCAGGATTGAGAAAAACATGAATACTCCACACAGAGTTGGTTGGCAGATTAAAACCCGATTAAAACGGTGGCGGTTTAATTAAAGTTTTCTTGCCGCAAAGTTTCTGCAGAAGCATTAATAATCTTATTGGTTAAATAAAAAGGTCAATAAGTGACGTTTCTCTTGCCCCGAAGCACGAAATGACCACTATACATTCTGTGTATGCTGAATATGAGAGGTTGAGTCAAAACCAATTGTGCATCATTTTATGAATTGTTTCTTTTTGTCTATCTTCCAGCTTGCTCAGGATGAGGGCAGCCCAGTCCGAGGCTTCGGTGTGGTGGAGTATGAGTGCGCGGAGCAGGCGGAGGCTGTGCTGATGGAGATGGACCGAACACTGGTGGGAGGACAGGAGGTCCGGCTGTCCCTCTGTACCCCCGGCACCTCAGGGAGAAGCACCCTGGCTGCACTCATCGCCGCCCAGGGTATGGTGAGTATGATGCACGCAACTTTCTTTGGATTTTGGAAAACATTGATCTGCTCCATAGAAACATTTCCATACACTGTATCACCAACACCATGGACTTTGCAGGCTTATATGTAGACACAAGAATCAGACAAAAGATCCCTACACTGTATTCAAAGCTGAAACTTTGCAAAATGTTGCACAATTAAAAATGCTGGGAGCTTTTAATAATTCTGACTGATTCTTGCCTTAGTTTGAGTTTTTGTTCCAGCACCTGTAAACTTTTTTTGAATGTGTGTATTTTACAACCTGTCCATGTTCTTATATGTAAACACACAAACAAGCAGACTTACTAATTGTGAAGCCAGTGCCAACTGGTTATTGCACATCCAATGATCAGCTATACACATTTCTGATATTCATATACAGTATACATTACTCCCAAAAAGTAGTCGACTAGTTGATTCATCGCGGGAGATATATTACTTTTTTTCTAACCCAATAACAATCATCAAAAAAGGTCTCAAATACAACAATTAAAGGGTTAACTAATGCAGAAGAAACCCACCTGGGCTCTGAGGCTGTTTACAAATGAGCCGCGATCTGATTGGACTGAACCCAGCCGGCTTGTCTGAGCTTTAGATACTGGTTGACTGTAGTATGTTTCTTGCATAGATAGCGGGAGGCATGGCCACTGCTTTATTACTGCACAGTGCTAAACCCACAGATGGACGTTGAGTCTACAACAATGCACAGTGTCCACTACTGGAAGACTAGTCGACTATTCTGTGAAACCCCGAGTATACATATACACTCTGGCTGAAATAGTCTTTGTAGCTGTGGTATCCCTACTACACGGCACTGTGGTAGCAGAGAGGCACTGATGTGATAATTATAGTTCTATGGACTGATTGGGCTCCTCCACTGTCTCCTGATGTCTAAAATAAACTCATGACACAGTATGACACTCGTACATGCATACAAACACACGCAGTCATTCAAATGCATGCAGCAAAATGAAATACACAGGATGTAAATACAGGTGATCAGTTGTGGAAAAGGAACATGTACCCATGTTACTCTCAACTGTGTTCTCCCAGATGGTAAGATGGTATAAAAAACACTATAGTTTGCCATCCTTCCATCGTCTACCGCTTATCCGGGGTCGGCTGGGTCATGTTATTTATATAAAGTCAATACAAAAAAAAAGATATTTGTATTGTCTACAAACCTTTATCCAAACATATTGTGAAAAGCAGAGTATTGCGATCAGTGTGCCATAACAATAAATACATACATTATAATGAATAATATAATGAATTCTTACTTGCTTTAATATGGCTTCAGTAAACTAATAATCCATAGTTAATAATGGCACTCATTCACAATGTCAGAGGTCATTTGGTTGGGTTTTGCACGTTGTCTATAGGCACACATTACAACAATATTGCTCCTGTCACATGGAAAGCCTCAATAATATTTTCACATGAACTGCAGGGTTCCTGGTTCATTATGGGTTGCTAGATATAGGCCATGGAAAACCATTACTGCTTGCTGCTTTACTCTCATCTGATGATACAATTTTAGATTATCGAAGGCTACAATTAAAAGTCACAGTTTTGACACCAAATTTGACACAATGTCCTGTACCAACACGTACATTAGCCCAGTACGGGTGTTATTCATTTACTCATTCTTTCCTTTCAAACTGCTGCACCACCACAAGATCATCTTGTGTCTGACTGCTGTATTCTCAGTGATTTTATTCCCGGCTGTTGCAGAGCGAGAATGGTCAGGCGCAGGTAAAAGAGGTTGTGGCCTTGAGATGAATGGGTTGAAAATGACAGGTTGAAAAGCAGAGCAGTTAATGGTCAAAGAGTCTAAATTGCAACAAAAATTATGAAAAGAAGTTGATAGAAATTGTGCCTCTAAATAAATTGCCTGAGGAAGATGAGGCAGACGTGAGGATGAAGGAGGACATAAACTCGGGTAAAGAAAAGGAAGGCTTGGTTGAGAAAGAGACCAGAAAAAGAAGAGTAATAGGTAGAGAGACTGAAAAGGAATGAGCCTGGAAGGACTGCAAGGTTACATTAGTGCCCCGAGGGTCTTTTAAGATTATAGCAGTGAATGTAAACAGCTGGTGAAAGAAACATCAGACCTTCAGAGAGAGATCAAGACCTACTCCTGGCTACAGTTCTCCTTTGAGGCGATTCTCCAGTCAGTGAATGTGAGTGTGAACGCTGAGGACCAGATGGCTTCCTCCTCCCTCCTCTTTCTTCTCCCTCCATCCCTCTCCTTACGCGACATTTCTCGCCTTTCCTTCTTCGCGCCTCCCTTACCTCCCTGGCGTGTATTTGTGTGGGTGTGTGGCTGGATTTTGTGCCAGTAGCTGAACAGACTGATACATGCTGACATTTTCTCCAGCAGAAAGCAAAGAAATGAGAGAGAGCTCTCCTCTTCTTCCTCCTCCTCCTCCTCCTCCTCCTCCTCCTCCTCTCTCTCTTCCCTTGAAAGACGCTGTCAGCTACGACTGGCCTTGTTCAACACCAGCACACACAAACGCCAATTTTCCCTCCTATAACACACAAATACACATACTGTATGTGTGTGCCAGACTCTTCCTCTCTTGCTGACAGGCTGGAGTCAGACCCGCTCTGTCCCCGTCAGTAACGCTCTCTCTTCAGGATGTGACAGGGAGGAAACAAGGTTGACTTGAGCTGAAGTCATGCTGTAGCTCGGGGGCAGACGAGGAGGAAATATCACCATCCTGCTAATGTTGTTTTAAATAGCCGTGTCTTTGGGCCAGACGGCAAGTACTGCCGCCACACTATCAGCGCTGAGGAGGATGTAGAAGCGCTGCTCTATTCGGTTCGACGCAGTCTAATTCAATAGGATTTAGTTTGAGTCTGTTGAATTATATTTTGCAGCGTAATAATGAGTGATTTAATTTATTTGGGGATGTGCTTTACAGTATTTCTTTTCGATTTAAATGCGGAGATCTTTTTACTCGCAGGAAATCCAGCTCCAGAATCCAGAACAGATTAAATACATACAGCAGTGCTACAGCAACATTCAATACAGAACAAAGTAACTCAAGTCGGGGCAACACCAAACAAGCGGGCAGGAACAAGTGAGTCAGTAACTCCAGCAGCAGTGGAACAGACATATTTTCCTACACACTTAGGAGGCAGCCATATTTTTACACACCTCAACCTCCTGGATGGTTAAATTAAGATGCAAACCATATACCAGCTTCAGTTCCACCGGGGGACCTTTGGTGGACGCCATCCGCCTCCCTCCAATCATTCCCCTCACTGTAAATCTTGTTTAACAGAGAAGTGCTCATACATTTCTTGTAAATAAGTCAATCAGCAGGAAAAAAAGCATTAAAAATGACTAAAGAAATCTTAGTCGACTAAGGGGACAGAGGGGTCGTTTTGTTGTTAGTCTATTCTGTCTGACTCATTGTTCCTTTATCTGACTGAGGTTCGTGCAAGTTAGAATGTATGGCCCCCACCATGGCTCAGAGATATTAGTAGCCTAGCTGTGCTGTGTATTGATGAATCTGTGGCGCTGTCAGTGGTGCTGAAGAAGCAGATGATTTTGTGATTGCAACTCTTTCTCTGAGCCCTTCTTTCTGTTTCGTCTTGGATCTGTAATATTCTCTGACTTAACAAGCACAGCATCTGCACACTCCAATACAGTTGGTTTGAGATCCGCCAATAAGCACACAGAGAAGAAGAAGAACAAGTTAGGATTCAGCAATATTTTGGGTTGTTGGATTGTTTGCTCGTGTTGCCGGGCCACTTTCAATCAAACCACTTTAAACCACACCAACATGAATGTTATATAGATTAGCTGAGTGTTTCAACCTTATGATTCTTTGAGTGTTGCACATCTAGTAACAAATATTACTTTTTTATTAGAAATACAATTTGAAACCATGTTTTTAGGGGCTTTAAAGTATGATTTGATTTTCTCTTGGGATTGGTTTTGCACACTGTACTTTGACATAATTGAAGCTTGTCTTGTTTTGTTCTTCTGTGTGATTTATTTTATTCACACGTCTGCAAGATTGCCACCACTTTTCTTTTCTCTAAACATGATGTCGACATGTACAATTGGCAGAGAACTTATGAGTTAGTGTGTGAAATGTCGGAAAGGTGTATTTCTACTTAAACTAGTTTCCTCTCAATTCTTCTTCTGCCTTGTTTTTCACATCTCTTTCCCCCTCCTGCCTCTTTTGTGTTTCACACAGAGCTCTGTCCCTTTTTAATTTTTTTGTATTGTGTTTCCCATGTCGACTCCCCTCTGCTGACATTGCAGACATATTCAGCTGATGTAAACTAGTGTAATGATTACTACAGCAATCAGGGACTCCTAATGACGAGATCAAAACACACTGTTCACCACCCTAACACACACACACACACACACACACACACACACACACACACACACACACACACACACACACACACACACACACACACACACCGTTTCTCTTTTCTTTTGCTAACTTGTGTAAGTATGTGTTTTTGTTTTCCAGATTCTGAGTAACAGGAAAGGTCTGCTACCAGAACCCAACATAGCCCAGCTGTTGACCAGCATGACCAACCCTGCTGCCCTGCAGATCCTCATGAGGCCGTACCACACTGGGAAAAGAGGAGGTATGTGCGGCTGCGTGGTTACCTTGCACGGCGGTTGGATTCCTGCGATATCATGAGATCACACGGAGATCTATCTTGTCAGGCTTCAGGTAATGAAGCATCCTGTGAGGAGCTACTGGCAGCTCCAGGCGGGATCTAGGTGTGTGTTAGTTAGCCTGTGATTGACAGATGGTTTATGCAATCACCTACCAAGTATTTTCTTTCAAACCCGTTTTCAATGAGAGCTTCTCAGATTCTGTGTAACAAACAATCTGGTGTGTCAGGTTAGCTGCACGGAGCATGGATCAGCTTTTCATTCGGTCTCACAACGAATACAGAAGTTATGATATACAGACGTTATTTTAACAAAGTCTGAATTTGTAATATACCCAATATCTTTTCATAATTTATTTTAGCCCTTTGAATTATACACAATGACCTTCATCAGCATATTTAATGTAATGTACAATACCTTGGGATATTAGTGTGCAACGGCCTTGCGCTAGCTGTCTGACACCGATAACAGCCTGTACAATAAAGAAATGTGTGAGGTGTCTACTTTTATCTTTTATTATCCTGCACAAATATCTCTTCACACTCACAAAAGGATGATAAAACACAGGTCTAGATTAATACTAAAGCAAAGACCTAAACAATTAGATGTTTCCGAAACAAATATACTGTATGTATATACACAATCAAATAACAAAATGAATGAAGCACAACAAGTGAAGACATTTAGAAAACAAGTGTGAGCACGTACGCAGCCACGCGTGAGTTACGAAACTGGCCGCGTGTAGGGGGCAGGGCTAAGGGCATTGCTGAGTGCAATGAAGCCTCCTGCATGAGTCTACGACTAACAGGTGACGAGTTTGACCGTGGTATGTGAATCCCGTTAGAAGTTACGCACCTTCTTTTTTATCGACCACTCTCACTGTCACACCCCCTTTTTGCCAACTGGCATGAACACAAACACACACCTTCACAACCACACACTTGACCTTGACGCCAAATGTCAGCCTCCTTTGTGGACCGACGGAGCTGGAGTTGTTGGGCACAGCTAAAAAATGGGATGAATGAAAGTGTATGATTTCAAAGGGTAGAAAACAATAACGTGACTATGGCATAAAATCTGCTGAGAAAGTCTGTTCGATGTGGTCGAAAGCTCCAGAAACAAGCTAGTAAGCGGAACTTACAGATTCTGAATTTGCAGCTCTTACAGCCAGTTTTGACGTCTCTTAAAGCTTCTTTTGTTATTGTGGATATATTTAATGTACAGCTAGATAAAGTCCCTTTTAGGTGCAACCAAAAACCTTTCATTTGAAAATAGCTCATCAAATTTGCATGTGCGCTAATCAGCGTTCTCTTTTAAGCAGTCTTTCCGCTCCTTAGATAATAATGAGAGTTCCAGTGTAAGAGTCTGAGCCTCTGTTAGGCCCTCCTATATACTGTAATCACCTCGTCGACGGCTTCCTTATTTGATGAATGGTTAATCAGGTATTAAAATTAAAACGTGTGACGTTAGTGGAACAAATGAGAACAGGAAGAGGAGAAGGTGGGAGAGGTGGGGAAGCTCTCTTAAAAAAGAGCATTGCACAATTGAAGTCTAAAATTAGGAGCTTGATTAAATGTTAAACTTTCTCTACCAAGTCTGGAGGAACGCTTATTACAACGCTTACATTTTTTATGAGGAGGCCTTGTGATTCAGAGAAGGGACACACACGCACTCAAAAGCCAAAGAGAGGGTGTGTGCTCTGCATGTGCGTAGGTGTAGGGTGGCATTGCCTGAAGGTGAGAGAAGCTTTGCTCATATGAATATCGAACATAGAAAGAAAGTGTGCAGGTGTGTTAATGTGTTAATGATCAGCATTAACAGCAGACGGAAAGTGTTGTTTAATCATTACTTGATTCTTTTTCTGGAAGAAAAGACAATTATTGGTGCACAAACACGCACAGCTGTAACTATTTCATTACATTCCTCAGCAGCCAGGTCCTTTATCGCAGCTGTGCAGCGAGCTAAACACACTTCCAATAAAAGTTTGATACAGCAGTTGGCCTTCGAGGTTTTTACAGGAGGCAGAAGTGAAACTGTGAAAATATTATTGGACAACAAATTCAATTATAGTAACTACAAATCAGAGAATGATGACGTGCCATAAACAAGCGTTAGACCAGAGGTGTTGCATACATGAATAAAAGTGTAGCAAGACAACTGGATTCACCAAAGTATAGGCTAATTGTAAAATGAGTTACATTGTCATGCCTGAAGAAGCACAGTGTCATCGGTGAAAGAGCAACATGAGATCACTGTGGGAGACACAACACGAGTCCTGAAGAGGAAAGTGCAGAGATACTGAGAGAGATTTCCCCAATGGTGAGAAACAAACAACCGGTGCGATGCTGAAGCCAGCGGCTGCTTCTATTGTTTTTGAGGTAACTGTCGGCACACTTAAATAAAGACAGACTGTATGAAGTTTTGCATTTTTCAGTTTTTCTTCTCTGTATTGATTTATTTTGTTGATGGTTTGAGCTTCTTTTCAGCGGCGTCGTTGTCATCACAATGAAGTTTAAACTTAGAAAAAGTTATGAGGGAGTCAATTTGCTTTGTGCTAACGTAATAACCCAACATCGCTTTACGTGTGCTTGACATAACAACAGAAGGCCGTGCCATTGTTTGAAATGGATTGCTTGTCTGACTAATCATCCTGCCGTTAAGATGACAGTGATTGATTAATGCATTAGTGGAAACATAAATGTATAAAAGAAAATCACAAAGAGAATGATTGATGTTTTTATTTGCTGTTTGTCTGTGTTCTCAGGGAAGTACGGCCGTCACGCCAGCCTGCCGTTCCTCAGACCTCCGCTCTCCGCGGCTCTGCTCACACTGGGAAAAGCACACCAGGTCACAATCAACATCTCTGTGGGCTTTTCTTTTTTCTTAGTGTGTGTTGATGTGTTTGTTACAATAACGTCTATCTTTCTTTGCCTTGCAGAATGCTTTGCTTGGTAATGGACTGGTCCTCCAGAACCTCTTGCATATGCAGCTCGCACAGCAACAGCTTCTTCACATCAAAGACAAACGCATGAGCAGCGTAAGACACCCGTGTGTGTGTGTGTGTGTGTGTGTGTGTGTCTGAGTGTCTGAGTGTGTGATCATTTTCATAGGTTAGTGTTGAGGGTTAACATAGTCGGGAACATGTGCTTATGTGCTCCTACATTTTCATCTTGAGCACTTAATGCATAATGAAACTAAACAACCTCCCCAAACATCGTCTAACCTAATTGCTTTTTTTCTGTTAAAAAGGAAGACCTCGAGGTGTTGAAGTTTCTCTCCTGGTTTTGATTTGCATATTTTAAAATGTCTCTGATGTTTTCTTTAATTGCTGAAGTGAAAGTTAAAAGTCACAGTTCCTGATGTTGCTTTAGAAACTGGATGATCACCCCACATGTCTTCATAAAGTTGCTTGGCCTTTTCTCTCCCACTGTTTTCCTCATCTTTTCCAAATATCATATACAATTGTAACAGTGCAGATGAGCTTGGAAAAAAGGAGCAAAGATATAATACATACTGTATACCTTTAACGTACTGTACGCAGGACACTCGAACACTCACTGTTGTCCATTTCCTTCCCTCATCTTCTCTCATCTTCATTCTCTGTCCACCATCTCCCCTTCTTTGTTTTGTCTTTCTCCTTCTTCCCTTACATACATCCTCCTCTCCTCTCTTCTGCACAGGTCTCCAGTCTGCTCGGGGACCCGTCCAGGCTGCTGATGCAGAAAATTTTGTCTATGCGGCCTCCAGGCCTTGTTCAGCTGGGGAAAGGCCTCCTGGGAGACTCCCCTACAGGTGAGCGAGGCCGAGTATCAGTACGCCAATGCAAATTAATGAGACCAGAGTGAGACCTGCAGTACTTCTCTCTCTCTCTCTCTGTTTGGTTAATTTATCAAACTCATATAGTTTTCTTCTTTCACTTCTTCACTCGTGTGCCATTGTAAGAAGATTTGATTATTTAGTTCTGCAATATCGTCACCTTGTTTCTGTTTTGTGCTGTAAAACAAAGCAGCACATGCAGTATGACCTCTTGTAAAGGTGGCACATACAGTGATGTCAGACACTGGCTGGTAGTGGTTTGTGCTGCTTTTAAGTGATGACGAAGTTAGAAGGTAAAATGTAGGTTTAACTTGTTTATTTTTTAAGTTTATTTGAACACCATTTGATATTCTAAGCGTATTTTAAGGGATTTATATGACCAGCCTTGCGTAGACTGCCCTACAACTGAACAGGGCATACACTGTTCATTCCGTACATGGGCATAGCACATAAAAGAGGACTTCACTATACAGAGGAACAAAATGATTAAAAGAAAAAAGAAATTGTAATCCGGGTGGAATAAAAGCAATTGACCCTTTTTTACCTCTAAATTTAAACTCATGATAAAATCTGGACAGCCTCTTTGTTAAATGTGCCTCGACTCAAAGCCGATGTGCTGTTAAGGCTGCACAGGAATGTAACTTCATATCCACACAAACACAAACTTTGCTTTGGAAGCGGATGTTAAAGAGAGTACATATGCCGAAGTATCCCAGAGAGTATTCATATTTTCTCAGGTGTTTCTCTCTGACACTAAGAAGGACATGTACTTCTTACTGAAAGTGTGGATTTCTTATTTGATGTGTAGCAGCTGGGAACAGAGTCATTTTGAACACTAAAAGGATGTGACATGATAGATCACAGGCACAAGCAGTTGTGCGTTTGTGTTTTCATGTATGTGTGTGTGTGTGTGTGTGTGCGTGTGTCTGTGTCTGTGTCTGTGTGTGTGTGTGTAACGTGAGGCTTTTAACAGCGCACGTGTCTGCTGGGAATGTTAGCTTAGGGCTTGTTAGAATTCTCTTATTGTGCTGTGGAGGCCATTTGCCACAGCATATTGGATTTATAATAAGTGTGATTGTGTGTGTTCACCTTTACTTTGTGTGTGTGTGTGCATCTTTAGATTATGTGTGCTTTTATGTCTGTGCATGTTTATTTGATGCTTGTGTGTGTGTGTGTGTGTGTGTGTGTGTGTGTGTGTGTGTGTGTGTGCGTGCGTGTACATATTTGTGTTTAATAAACCCTGGAGTGAGTGAAATATTGGTAGCGTGGAGCAAAGAGCTGGGCCATAAATAAACATGATAAGTGATGTACGAACAGGAAACTCCTTCTCAAGTATTACAACTGTCTCTGCAGAGACGGTCGGCCTGAGCTCTCAGTTTCCAGCCTGTCTGAGTGATCCGTCTCTGTCCGGAGGAGACGGAGACGCTCATCAGTACAAAAACATTGCACGTGTTTATCGGGCATCTCTCCTTAAGTTGATTGCAGCTGTGTGTTGCACTATTGCAAACAAGCCACATTTCCCCTTTAGGAGAATAAAGTATGTCTTGTCTTATCTTTTCTTATCCTTGCTTTCATTTCCTTTTACTAACTTAACATTGTTCCTCTGTGTTGTATTTCACATCTTTCCTATCTTTTGCTTTTCCTAACTTTACTTTATGCTTTCCTTTCTTTTCCTTTTCTTTCTACTTCCTCTGCCTTCCACCTTCCCCTTCCACCTTCCCCTTCCTCTTTTCCCCTTCCTCTCTTCCCCTTTCCTTTTCATTGTTTTCCATCTTTTTATTTCCTTTCCTTTTTTTCTCCATTCCTTCTCTTACCTTACCCTTCCTTTCCCGTGTGCTTTCATTTCCTTAACTTTACTTTGTTTCTTCTTCTTTTTTCCTTTCCTTTTCTATTCTTACTTTTTCTTTTTTGTGTCCATTCTTCTCCTTCATTTCCTTGCCTCTCCTCTTTCAGAGTTGGGCCAGGAGTCTGCGGCATTGTCTGCCCACAATGCCGCAGTAGTGATAGCTGCAGCAGGTGTGATGCCATACCTCCAGGGTCGAGCTGGAGGGCTAGAACAAAACAGCCCCCATTCTATCTCCACAAACCCTTCTGCTTCCTCCTCCACATCCTGTGACAGGCAGCCAGCTCCCCCTGGGACCATGGTGAGCTGCCATCCACATGGACAGAGCTATTCCCTGGGTATAAGTAACTCAGGCCTCGGCCCGCCTCCACCTAAACCCCCTGGAGGAGTTTATACATCAGCAGGCCAGCACAACAGCTCAGATGGCTGCCCCCTGGCTAGCATGGTGAACACACACACACACACACCCACACACACACACACACACACACACACACACACACACACACACGCCACACACACACACACACACACACACACACACACACACACACACACACTCTCCACTTCTGCATCTCACATTATTCTTTGTCACTTATGAATCTCTCTATGAGAAGTTAACTGTCTCTGGATTTCTTAACTGTTTTGATGACCAGTTAATACGTTAATAAATGTTTAAAATGATGTGTTGTAAACGAGCGATGTTTTAAAAATATTTTACATTTTATAAGGAGAATCCAAAAGGGTCTTAAATATGCTTATGATGGCTAATTTGCATCATCTAAAGATATATGTCCCAGGCAAAAAAGTTATTATTGTAATCAGCTGACCATTTATGTTTCTTAGGGAACATAGTAATAAAGAAACAGTATTGTATTGCAGGTCAGTCTGGTCAGTCCTAGTTCTAAACGTCAGGAAGGAAACATATAGAATTAGAAGAGCCGACTCAGACCAGATAAGGACATGTGAGAGGAGCGGTGAGAACTTCTACTCCGCTGCTCCGCTCTCTAATCCGATTTCACCCCACTTCAATTAAATTGCCCACAGTTTGTTCCAAAAATAAGAAAAAAGCTGCATTGAATTTTATTTCAGGCTGTACCAAATGTTTTTTATGCCTCTGAGCCAGCCATAGACGTGGCCGGAGGCATTATGTTTTGAGTTGTCCGTTTTTGACCGCAGTGAAGAAGTTGTTTTTTAAAAGGCTAAATGCCAACAGGTATGGATTGAAGCAGATTATTTTTGTTTTGGACATGATTACATCTATTCTTTTTTTTTGGGACTTTTGGACTTTACAACGCTCTGGAGACATTGGAAATGCTTTAAACACAGTTGCTGGAAACAACCATGCTCAGCTACCACTGAAATGTAATTCTTACACTAATATTATTAGTATTGTACTATTTGTATCTGTATTTGTATCTGTGCCACTGTGCACAAATACAGGATTCAAACAGAATGAATAGACATGCAAAACAGTACACTAAACGACGTTCTGCGTCAGGCTCGGGCATGCTTCAAACTCATTGTGTGAGCGGTAGGTACCAGAGCGGGAGATAAAGCTGCACTCCAACAGTTCTATCCAAAATCAACGTCCTCACCGCTCGCTTGCGCTCTGCTCACATGCTCCGCACCAGATATTTAGTTTGAATACTATTTTTAAACATAAACACGTATGTAAGCTTAGCAGCAAAACAGTGAGCTTCAACGTTAAAAGGGGAAAGGATTGTTGGATAAAGACTAACCGATGTGTTTGCCTAACATTACACAGTTTGGTATCATTGGCATGGGATGCTCAACTGCCCCCAATGTAATAAGGAGCAGGACAGAGTTGTTAACGTTAGCCTGTTGCTGAATGAGCCACGATGGGCATGTGACAGTTGTGACAGTTTATAGACCTTATAGATTCATCAATAATATGAAGAATTGTTTGTTGCAGTCCTTCACTACTCTCTCTTTCTACCCATGTGTCTCTTGTGGACGGGTACTTATTCCCGATTTAGCCTCACCCGGGCTTCAAAACACACACATCGAGGTTAGCGTATGATTAACAGCCTCAGTCCCTCATGGGTTCTTCCCCTTACCTCTTCTTCTTCCTATCTGCCTGCCTGTTCACATGTACACCTTTCTGCACGCACTCACTACCTGTCTGCCTCTGTGCTCCTCTACATCTCTTTGCCTGAGCCTGGTTAAAATACATCACCGCTATGCTAACATCATCATCTGTAATAAGTCAGTGTACAGAGATAATCACAGTGCTAAAGTTCTTCGGGGAACTGATTCCAGTCCCAGCGCTGTCTTCTCTAAAGTGTCTTTAATGGAGGGAAAGTGTAATTAAACAGAGAGTTCAATCCTCCCAGGTTTCCACAGCCTCTTCAGCAGCGTCAGAGTCTTTGCAACATTAAAAAGCTTCTGTCGAGGTTAGATGTGAAGTGGTGGATCAGAGGTTGAAGAGCAGACTCACCACTAATTCAGTTTGCTGTAAAAACGTACAGACTGAAGTGTGTTCTCTTTGACCTGCAAAATGTGCTAATGGCATTGTGAGAAACACCGTTTAAATCTGTTTCTCTCTGTTCAGCTAAGCGGTTGTCATGGCTCTCTGTTGGGCGATCCTCCTAAAGAAGTCAGACTGCCTTCCAATCCTTACCTGAACCTGGCCAGTGTGATGCCAGGGGTGGTTCTGCAAGGTGAGCACGTAAACACACCGCACATGGGAGAAATGAAGCTTCAGAGCTTTCTGCCAGAAAGGGTCTACTTAGAAGATGTTTTCCTTAACCTAGCCAAGTGGTTTTGTTGCCTAAAACTGAGAACATTTCTGGCACAGAGACCTGAAGGTTAACTTCCCCCATGTGCACAAACACACAACAAATGTAAGCATACAGTTTTGTATACTATTGTATGTGCAATTATCTTTCGCAGTAATGTCTTTCATTACTGCACATTGATTCCTCTCTGTTGAACATTCATACATTTATTTATAAAGTATCAGTTCTAGTTGATTTTTTAAAATTCATTTTGTGTAAAGGACAAAACTCTTTCACCTCTATTAATACAAATAGGACAAATCTATGTGACTCTAGTGTCACTTCTGCTTCCATAAAAAGAAGATGGCGACGACAAAAATGCCAAACCCGAGCCTTGAAAACGGTAGTCCACAAACCAATGGGTGAAGTCACGGTGACGACATCCACTTGTTATATATTCTATAGTACTGACATGAGAGTTTTACTACTGTTGAACATTTCTTTCAAAACCCTTTTGGAGCGTAAGCACTCATGTAACCTTGGTCTGTATGTTAAAGCTGGGGTAGGCAGATTTGGAGAAAGCAGCAAGAGGTGTTAGATTTTAAACGGAAACAAATGCCAGCCTCTCCCTTCAGGCCTCCCTCCAAAGCCAATCCCCCCAAAACACAAAGGCTCATGATGAACGAGTACCACGAGAGAGCGTCACCAATCGTATCCAACGACCTCATTCACATGTAAGAATACACCTATCATTATCATAACCATAATAACTAGTGTTAGTACTCACACCGCTATCAATGTCAATGACTGCACGGGCAGATTGGGCCCGTTAAATAATGTCATGCTGGCCGAATGAAATGATTGGACGGGCTTGTTATAGGTCTGTGACAGCCACAGACCCCGGGTTTCAGAGCGTTCGATTTATTGATTGCTGTCGGGATGTAAAGAGAATTTCAACAAATATAACAAGAAATGCTTCTAAAATAAACTGCCCATGGCTTTAAGTATGTTACACACTCATGCTTCCTCCACAACAGAGCTACTAATGCGCTGCTTCTGCGTGGCACTGAAGCTCCGAAGTATTTTTTGGGTGCATACATGATGAGTTGATGCAGGTCAACTTTGAAACAAGGGAATGATGCTCCAGGAGTGGCTAACAGTGCTGGATCTGAACGGACGACAGAGTCCTCTTTCAAGGGCACAATCAGATAGTTTTATGTTGAGATATTGTGCGATGTTAATACATATATAAGTGTGTTTACCCACAACATTATCTAACTCGATGTGCCTCCTCCACTGTTGCTCAGGGTCAGTGGGAAGTAAAGGACAGGGAGGACAGCCTGGCTCCGGGGTGTACGGCAGCTCTGTTGCTCCCATTGTCTCCCAGGGCTCCGGATCCTACTCCCACAGCGCGGGGGCTCCAACCACAGCCCAATACAGCACTGATACCTCCACTGACTACAGCCAATACAACCCGGCCTACACACAGGTACAGAGGCGCACTAACCAGAGATGCAATTGAAGAAATATGGTGATTGATGGATGGATGTGGATCAGCCTGTGCACAATTGTGTTACTCGTCATGAAATGTGAGGGAGAAGGATGGTGGCTGAATAAAGAGTGGATGGATGAGAGCAGCAGTGACAGAGTGAGCTGTGACTAGGAGAGGCTGGGCGGTGGAAGAGATGAGAATGGATATGGATATTTGGACAGACAATATGAGAGAGGATTTGGCACAGAGCGCTGCGCCTTTCCATCTGTCCTTTTGTCTCTCTTAGCACTCCACTCTTAACACTCACAAGTCAGGTTTGTCTGCATCTCTTTCTTTCTTTCTTTCTTTCACTCTGTTTCTCTCTGCTCTCGTCATAGTTATGCCTCCTCCAGCAGCAAGTGACATATCTGATATTTGCATCGCGATGAAAACCCCGTTTTAAATGTTAATTACAATCGACTCATCCAAACAAATTAATCATGATTAGATCACCAATAAAACAGTCAGTGTAATTTGTCTGGAAAGACGAGACAAAGGAGAGAAACAGGGGAGAGCTGTCGGCAGGAGCAATACTGAATGAATTACAAAGTAAGTGAAAGAAAGACTGAAATAAAGAAGGAGGAAAGAAAATCTGCAAGGACAAGAAAATGACTGAGCAAACACTTGTGTGTGTCTGTGTGTGTGTGTGTGTGTGTGTGTGTGTGTATGCGTGTGCGTGTGTGTGTGCCATAGGAGGCCATGCAGCAGTGGTATCAGCACTACCAAGCACAAGCTCACACCTACAGCACCGCTCCTCCACAGGACAACACGGCCACAGACTACAGCAAGGAGCACACACAGGTAACACTCATCTGTAACTGTGTGGGATATAATGTGTATTTGTGTGGGCAAAATGATGGCTCATCATGTTTACAGGGTTTCTGCAGATCCTTTAAAAAGTCTTACTCTAACTTTCCTTTAGGCCGTAGGAACCTTGTTTTTAGTGTTATGTTTTGTTCTAGAAAAAAGTAGCAGATTGGTTGAAAATATTTCTTTCCCATACATCACATTTAGGACACTGTTCACTTCAGAAAACTGGAGGTAGTGAAGGCAGCTCTGAATATGTTGAAGAAGAAGATATCGTCTTCTTCACTGGAAGTCTACTAAAGCTCCCTCTAGCACTCGGTGGCTCAGTGATATTATGTCCTTTCTAAAATTAGATATTCAGTGAGAGCTAACTCTAAGTTCTATAATAAGTGGCAATCTTCCCTAACTGTTTTCAACTCTTCAGTCTCTGTCCCCCGTTTGCTCTGTCTTATTATTGTAGGTTTGAACTTTAAATAGTTTACACCTTTAAAACACAGGAAGGCCTGTTCCTCTTTTGCCCCATTGAGATGCACAGTACTTTTTACTTTTTAACTGTGATTCTCATTGTTAAATTACATTGTTTTCTTATTTTATGTTTCATATCTCTTGATAACAATATTAAACAAAAACAAAGTAAAGGGAGAGAAAATGCAGATCAACCATAATTCATCCAATTTAGCAAAATGTTACCCGAAACTACAGAGAGAATGTTTGTGTTGGTACTTTAACATGTCACTTTCACCAGCTTCATCAATTTATTCTGTTGCAATTTGCATTTTTACATTTTTAATTATTAATAATAGATAAACGTTTAGCCCTCAAGAGTTTGTAGATGAACCCTTTTTGTGTTCCAGGCTCCTCCAGTGTCGACCTACGGGGATTACAATTCCTACATGCATGCAGTCACTCAGTACTACTCCCAGCCTGCAGCAGCCAACCAGGCCTACGCCAGCAAGGTACACACACACGCCCGACACCAACCAATACATAACCCGCAGAACACTCAGACAACAAAATGTCCTCGCTCTCAAGGTCTGAGAACAGAATACAAATGACATTATTTTAGTAGAAATTATGAGAAAATGTGATCCATGATACCTGACCGGCTCCATATAAAACAGAAGCTCTTTAAAACTTTGCTAACTAACTAACAAACAACACCCTGCCCTGCAGACGCAGTGTAAACGATCTGAGCTGCGGCCTTCAGAGCAGCATGCTGGTATTTACAAGTGTGTCTGTGACCTCTCTCCAAGACACTGATACCCTGTTAGAGGGAACGCATCCATCTGCACCCGGCAGCTGATACAGACATCTCCACACACCCTGAGCAGCCAGGCCCAGGCTTATCTGCTGCTGCTGCTGCTGCTGCTGGAGTCTCTGTGGATGTGTGTTTGTGCGAGCTTGAAGATGCCGCCAGAGTTGCATTCTGGTCTACTGAGTTACTGTTGGTGGAGAAACTGATATCTTGAAGAAGTGATACGATGGGTTCCTGACATTATTACACCTTTACACCTTGCACCTTTACATCTCAGTGCTCCTCCGGCCACCGGGAGATCAACATCTGCTCTGTCTGCGCTCAGCGTCTCCTCTAGATACAATCTGTCCTCAAGAAATAGCACAAGGCCATACAACAACAGACATAAGGCAAATGAGTGAACACGGCTGAGAGTGTGTCTCAGTATCAGTATGTCTCATAATAGCCAGTGGGGGCAGAAAAGTTAAGTTAATAAATGAACTAGAAGGGCATTTGAAGAGCGCAGTGAAAAATAACGATGTGTCCGCCCCCATGATTCGATTTGCTTCGAAATTTTAGTGGGTCCTTCCTTGGCCCATGCTTCACCCTTTCACCAAGTTTAATGGAAATCGGGGCTGGTAGTTGTTCAGTAATCCTGCTGACAAACAAAGCGAACAGAAAACACAACCTCCTTGGCAGAGGTAATAAAAGAGTGAGTCGGTTACTAAGATGTAAGGGCTCTGGAGAACATTTTCTTTATTGCGTTGTCTTTCTGACGTTCTGTCTTAAGATAGTCAACCCCCTGTCGTTCGATGTGTGTTTGTCTCTTCTAGGAGGTAGATGTGTGTAAGCCTCTAGGAGTCTCTCTGCACGCAGTCAATAACGGCGCCGCCCCACCACCGGCCGTCCTACCAGCTGCTGCCGTGCACCCAGCCTACAGCACCCTGCCTTTAATGCCCGGCTTCCTCGGGGCACCACACCCGGCGGTAGCCACGGCAAACCCCGTCACGCACGCACACACTGCCGCCACCGACTGGAACACCTACTATTATGTGAGTAGAGAAGATACACTCTTTAATACAGGATGTGACACTTTTACTACGTCTGTCAGCGGGGATGGGAAGTAACATAAGTACGTACTGTACTCAAGTACAAGTTTGAGGTACTTAACTTGAGTATTTCTATGTAATGCGACTTTATACTTCTACTTCAGTACAGAGGCAAATGTTGTGAAAGTGATGTACACGGTATTGCATGAGTAATAATAATCCAGCACTATAATATATGTCATTCTGAGGCCAGTCTGCATAGTGACTACATTACTTTTGGTACTTAAAGTATATTTAGTAACTTGTGATTTTGAACATAGAACTTTTTACACTGTGGTATTGCTACTTTCACTTCCTTAATTCTTCTTCCATCACTGTCTGTAATACAGGATGTGACATTTTTGGCTTTTTTGTTGTGCTTTTTTCAAATTTGAAGTTTGAACTTTTCAACTACTTCAGTGTTTCCCCTATGACTGCTGTTGACAGTGGGGAGCTGATGGATCACTGTCCTGCTCATTGAGCTCTGGCAGAATGAGAAGGATTTATGTGTAATAAACTAATCCTTAAACAAAGGCCAGAGCACAATATTACACAGACTATTATTTTACACCTCTATGATTCTGTAGTGAATGATTGGTGGTCATAGTTTATCAGGATCACTCTTTATTGCTGTTGTTTATATTGGCTGTTCTTTTCCATCGAGAATAATCATCAGTGCTTTCCACTAATCTTTGCTTGTTTTGTGGTAAATAATTGGATATTGTGACCTATTCAGGTGTCTAACAATGAGACCTACTGAATTACTCTTTGTTTGAGCGGCTCACAACGCTGCTTTGCTTTCAGGGCTCACAAGCTACAATGTTTGGGAGCCACCGCTGCAGACTAAGGAGATAGTAGATCAGTGTGTTCTATTACATGCTCAGTGTGTCATTTTTGTCTGAGGTGTGGCAATAGAGCTACAGTGCAGCCTTGTATTTGTCTGACTGACTGACAGGCATTACACAGGAGTAAATGCAATACACAATATAAAGAATACATTAGAATACAATACATATATGGACCCAGTTTACAGGTGAAATACTGCCCCCTATTTCTATGCAGCAGGTGGCTCAAAATAACACATTGAACCTTTTAAGGTAGTGATAACTATTGAGAGAAGAAGAGGAGGAGACAGACAGAGAGCACGAGAGAACAGACAGGATCCAGACGCCTGAGCCAAGCCTCGTCTCTAGAAAGATTTATATTTGTTTGCACAGACAGCTTCTGTGGCCCTCTCTCACCAGAGACCTTTAGACACAAACACAGGATGTTTGCATTGACAAATTCAACAACAATCATTTTTCCCACTTTCTCTTTCCAACCTCTTCTTCTAGTTTATCTTAAGTTTTTCAGCTGAAGGTGTCGATCAATGTGATAATATACTGTAGACATTATGATTCCCATGTGTTTCACGTGTCATTTACAGTAAGCGAGCACTCGGTAGTGATAAACTGAAATGTAATGTCTGCAAAAGCTCGTGTAGGCAAACCACAGAAGCAAGAAGTCAGCAACAAGAAGAAGACTGCAGGCCCAATAACGCATAATGAAACCAATAAAATGTCACACCAAAAACAATAAAGATGAGTTTGAATTTGTGCATTAAATTAACATAAAATCAATCAAACTTGCATTTATGGCAATTATATTTCATTACATTATATATAACACACTGAAGTATGAGTTTTCTCTCTCACTCTCTTTCTCCGCTAAGAAACACGTTCCTTAAGGAGTTAAAGACAACATGTCAAACAAATAAGTAATAATATAGTATGCCATGAATAAGTCATAGTATAGTATGTCATAAAATAGATTTTTTAAAAAGTCACAGTATGCCATACAAAAAGTATAGTAAGTCAAAATATAAATAAATAAAGTCATAGTATGTCATATATATGTTTTAAAGTCATGCTATACTATGAGTAGCAGTTTGATGAATCATCTTTTAAAGAGTTTCCATTATTACGATCCAAACACACGACCTGTTCCTTTAACATGTAAGACATTTAAATGTTATAACATACTGTTTCTTCACCTCTAACTCTTCCCTCTCGTCTCACTTGCATCCCTTCAGAATCAGACGAGGGGCCATAAGAGGGAGTACCCTCAGCTGGCGGTGCAGGAAGTGACATCATCAGATGGCGCCTACATCGGGCAGCACTCCCAAGGCCTGGGAGGGCAGTACGCTGACTACTTTAAGAGGAAGAGGCTCTAATATGAACCAAACCACCTTAAAGCCTAAAGCTTATGGAGGGGGCCGCACACACAGCGTCTGCTGGATGTCACAGCTCCCTCTAGTGGCCTTTCTGTGGCTGCCATTTTGCATCCCTACAGTAGGTATTGAGTTTAATAGAATTTGGGGTTGCAAATGGCTCAAGTGAAAGTAAGCCATAGTGCTCTTTGATCCTGGCACTTATGTACACACACACACACACACACACACACACACACACACACACACACACACACACACACACACAAACACGGTGTTGCTTTTGTCCTGTTCAAGCCTTAAAATCTTTAACTTAAACTGTTGTTTCTCAGTCAGTGTGTCAACTGTACTCAACTAATATTATCTTGTACATTTTTTCTAATATAATGTAAACTAAAGTATACTGTATCTGTACGTATAAGCTGCTTTTGTATCTGCAGCCAGGCGACCTGTCTGCCTGCTGAAACTGTCTTAGGGCTGGTCTCACAGTCAGGTGTCTCCCTCTCTGTCTGCTTTCAAACTGCCGCTTTGATCAGTCAGTCAAACTGACTTCTGTTTGTACCCGCTTCACTGTCTTTTCTCTTTTCCTTGTATTGCCCAGGTTTCCTCTTTTATAGCCCCCCCCCCCCCCCCGCGTAGAAGTAGAGAGTGTGTGTGTATGTGCGCGCGTGTGTGTGTGCGTGCGTGTGTGTGTGTGTTTATGCGTGTTGATGCTGTTTCTGTAGGAAGTGTCAGCCATTTCAATCCCAAGGTTTGGGAGCACATCAGGAAAAAAAGGGGCCTGAACCAATCAAAGCCCTTAATTGTGGTGACTTTTACAATAGCTTCACTCATTGAATGGACCTTTCTTTATAAAGACTGGACAGAACTAAAAGGCTGGTGTAAATACAGTGTGTAATACAGAATATATAAAGCCATGCGTAACAGACAATATCAAATTTAATGGACGTTTCCCGGCCCTCTCTCTTGAGCGCATTGTACTACATGAAAACAGGAAAACATTTACTGCGTGTCTGAATTTCTTTTTTCAGTCTATCCTGTTATATATTTGTAATATAATATAATGATATTGAATCAAATTGTGTTGACTTAAATGTAGTTATCTGGTTTGGTTTTGAACATTTAAGCCAAATATTAGGGCACAGTCCTTTCTCTTCTCTCTGTTGTAACACATTAGGGTGTTTTCAGGGAGATCTGTTGGGACTGTGACTGAAGCTTTACTTCCATTTCCAGCTGCCGTTAGAGCAGAAAGTATTTAGACTGTAAGTTTGTCCCGAATCCATACTACATACCTACTCAAAGCTGCTTTTACTGCTCAAGTGACAAAAAAACATATATACTGAAACCACTCAGTATGTTTAAGATAAACCCTGAAATAGAGATTTCCAGAGATGGGAAACACATTTAAATAAATGCTTAATGGAGGTTAATTCACTCCAGAAAAACATTTCATTTCCGGAAAAACATTTAGCGTTCTCTTTATAATTGGCAGTGATATTTTTGACTACAGTGGTGCACACATTGCATCATTTCCTGTTACTATAAAAGGGTAAAGCATGTTTTTGTATGCTGTCTGGTCTGTACTATGAGATTGGGACACATTTCATTTTAGGGACTGTTTCATCTTCAGAATCAAAAACGTTCAGCATTTTTCTTATTTTTTGCTCGTCACATGCTAATATAAAGAGCCACTGTGCATGTTTTTCTTTAATGAGCGCTGGTAGATTTTCTGCACCTTTTTTAGGGGGAAACAGAAAAAGAAAAAAAAGAAAACTAATTTTCGGAGAGTAATGTTTTCCAACTGTTTAAATAAATACTAAAGTTTTTTTATCCTTTGTGTATAAAGACTTCTTTATGATTTTTTTATTAGAGCAAAGGCTCTGAACTGAATAATACTTCATGTCCATAAGGTTCAATGTTCTGTACTTAGGAAAGGGCTTGGTATTTTAATATTACAGCGTGGATATTAGGTTTTTTTTATGTGCACAAACCGGCAATAACTAAAGGCTCCTTCTACTGTAGAAAGTTGAATGTAAAATGTTTATTTTCTAGTGTAAACTCTTCACACAGCATTAAACTCCTACGTAACGGCTTGTATGCTTGGTAAAAGCTTTTTTTCCCTGTTTGTATGTGTCTTTGTATTCTGCTCATATCTGGTTGTATATCACGGAGCAGAATATTACTTGCATCGTCAAGGCAACCACGCTCACACACTGCGAAACCCAATAGCAGGTGAGATCAGATAATGTACGTCAGAGTGCAGATATGTGCTGTGGGTCAACAGCTCGCTGTAAACAGGAAGTACACGAGGCGTTCATGCGCAGACACAAAGGTAATGGAAGAGTTGAGTATCAGGGGTGGTGTAGTGTGCAGCTACGCTTATTAAGTACTAATAAAATGGCTTAACGTTTGACTAAAGGCCAATACATACCCCTCAGTTCTTCTCTCTTCATCCAACTACATGTTTTCTAACTTTTTACTGTGACGTGTTTCATGGTGTCACATTTCTCGCTTTCAGTTAGTAGAACCATATTCAACATGAAACTGTGACACGCTTTGAAGCATTCACTGATTGAAAGACGACAGAAAGTTAAAAAGGAGGGAAGTATTTGAATGCAAAGACGGTGAGAAAATTACATTTACTTTGCTATACGATTAACACAGACAGGAAGAGGATCAGCTGCAGAGGATACGTGTTCTTTATTTCCTTTTAGTGCCTGTACGTGTGCACATATTCAGTGTAATCGATTTTTTTTCACTTTTTGCATTCAAGTGTATTACCCATTTTTAGAAGTTTTTTTAATTGAGGATATGGCAACTGACAATTAACCCACATACTCTTCTTCTTTTTAGATTCACAGTCAATTTCATACACGGGCATTTCCCAGAATCTAAATTCAGACAGTTGATGGTTTCCTGCTTCCCCCACTGATCCTAAAACTTGTATTATAGTATTTATATTTATAGTATAAACTATACTTACATAGTTTACAAATATTGCGTATTAGATTCATCTTCTATTTAGTTTGTAAACATTTCAAGTTAATCATGTTTTACTTTTTCCTTCAAATATCATAAAGTTTCTATTTAGCATGCATTTATATTTTCAATTTCCATTTATTCTAATTTTACTAACTTGTCTTTGCACTATTGTGACGTACAGTATGTCCTGTCTGTTTCCTGTATGATATACAGGTGGCTGTGCTGGTTCAATGTTCTGTCTGCAACTTTCCTTAATAATGGGCTTCACAATGCTGCACAGTCAGACTGAAGTGTCTACTTAGTTCAGTTTATTAAATGAATTATGAAACAGCATTCACATTAAAGAAAGAGCATGGGGAATCAAATGATGTCATTTGAAATGCAGCTGGGACCTCATGCTTTGATCTGGTTTTTCTTCACATCATAACATAACCTTCACACTTTACTATCTGCTGTTTGAATGAACATCACGGTCATAATGCACACGCAGCAGCTTAAAGACAAAAGTTGTGTCAAACATCTTTAAAGAACTTTCCTCACCTTCTCGCTGCTCCAACACCTGAACTGTCTGTTTGGTCATTCTTCTTTCCTGAAATAGCAAATGAAACGTTTTATGGGAAAAAGAAAGAGCTGTAGTTAGTCTGCCGTCTGCGGCCGTTTCTACAACCCACTTTGCATTTTCCCCTCTCAAGCAGTTCTTTTTAATGATTTATTTTTTTCTTCCCATACCATTCTTTCATCAGCCTGACCAGCCAGCTGGACTCCAGGTGATCGCTCTCACCTCCACCTCTCGTACAAGACTGTGTGTGTGTGTGTGTGTGTGTGTGTGTGTGTCTGTGTGTGTGTGCACCAGAGACAGGGCCTCTGTGTTTGTGCTTCTGCCTCCTCAGCTGTTCACGTCCACAGTGTCTGTCTGTTTCCCCGTCTGTTTGAAAGACAGACTCAATGGATTCAGGTACTAAAGTCAGCCATGCCTGAATTATTTTAATGGTGTCAGCTTTTTCTCTGCATCCTGTATCACTTGCTCTAAAGCCCATGTCTGTATTAACTACACAGTTTCGTGTGTGTCAAAACTCGAATCTTGCAAGTCCAGATTTAAGAGTGCAGAAGAACAAGATTTCACACACTCAGTTTTGGCCGTTCACATGCAAAAGCTGACTGAGAGAAGAACTAACTGTCGGACTCGACCAAGAACAAGTGTCACTCTGTTAGAGTCTGTCTTCCGCTTTTCAAGCGTACTCCACAGGCTCTTATATTATTCAAAATCATTTTAAGGTACTGGAATTTGTTTGAATTTGGTGGAGCTCAGCAACACATTTCTTTTCCAGTAATGCTGCTTTTACCTGCTCATATTTAGCGTACATTGTTCACGTGTTGCCATAACAACCTATAGTAAGTTGTTGTTGTGTGTGTGACCTTGAGGTTGTTTGCATTTCCTAGTTGTCTGTTATTCACATCCAATAGAAACAGCCATCCTGGTGTCTGGCCCCAGTTATTGGACGTTTGGCTTCTGAATCAGATTCCCTGTAGCTTCAGTTAACCTTTAGAACGGCGCCAGTGATGCCTGTTTGTCACAAATGTGTTGGTTAGCACATTTTTTCTATTCATCTTTTATCCTGCCCAGCCGTATGAGATGTGATACTACACAAAATACACAAAATATGTGCTCCGAACATGGTTTATGCTCTGATAATCGGACGCTGTGTCTGCTCTCACATTGATTAAAGCTTCTTTTTGTCGTGCGTTCACTCAGTGGTTTCGCACATAACGAGAGTCGAAGTGGTGTTTACTTCGACTGGTGATCTGTGCGTGTTGGAAGCAGTAGTCTGGTTTGTGTTTCTGTGGGTGTAGCACTCTAAAAACATTCTCTTAGCAGGGATAGTAAGGAGAAGGGTTGAAAGAAAGTAAGAGAGGAATGTAAAAACAACTCCAGCTGCCTTCAGCCGCTCAAGCCTGCAGGGATTTCTTCTTTTGCTTTTTTTATTTTGTGGCTCTTCTATCTGCACGCTCGGTGTTTGCATGTCTGCCCAGACTCCTGCATGTTGCACGTACCTGTGGAGCTGTCACACGCCAACACACTGGAAATGTCTCTGGTATTTGTGTTTGGCTGGACACTCACACAACTTCACCTAGTGTGATCTATACGACTGCGTTATTGTCCTGGTGTTTTTGTGCTTATTACTGCCCCTCCTGTGGAGGAAATCAGCCAGCCTCTTCAGTATCAACAAAGAAAACAACCACAGTTCGCGTTTTTCACCGCAGGCCAACTGGCAAACATCACTCCCCCCCCCCCCCCCCCCCCCCCCCCCCCCCGCCTCCCCGGTGAGCAGATATCTGACAGCAGGCTAATTGTAGATGCTCACATGCAGACGCATCGTAAGGTCACAGTTGGCATTGAGCCTCCAGCAGAACTGTCAGTCACGGGATGTGCAAAGGTGCCGGTTTAGTGCAGAATAATCCTCCTAAATCTGCACCAGTTGCATATAAAGGATGAGGCTGGTGATATTGGGTAGTTTTTGTTGTTGTCGATTAGTTTGTCGCTTTCTGACTTCCGTAACCTGTATGTGCCTGTTTTCAGCCCCAAGCCCATTTGCTCCAACTGAAGAAGTAAACATTTGAATTGGAATGGGGCTTTGAAGTTTTCAGCAAACGTCACACAAACATGAGTTAATAGTGCATTTGTTCGGGACTATTTTTAGATGTGGATTAATTCACATTTGGTGTTCTAGTGAGTATCATAATGATGGAATATGTAACGCAGTGCAACAGTCTTTAATATGTTTGTACAAAGGTGGAGCTCTACAGCACAGAATAATAACATAAATGAAGCTTTTGATTCAGAAACAGGACTTGTTAGTAGGATCAGTGAATTCTTGATTTTGGTCTTTTCATGGGATTTCTTGACAGCAAGAATAATACAGAATATTCCCAAACGTATCCTTTTTAAATGAACCGATCGTGTGGCCACAGCAGCTGCATCAGAATACCGGTTTAGTGTCTGTTAGTGAACATTAGCTTCGTCTTATCTGAATTTCATAAATCAATATTCCATTGATCAGTGGGTCAGGAGGGCTTTACACTGGCAACACAAATGTGATCTTTTTTTTTTTTTTTTTTTTTGGAGGACACATCAGGTGATAAAGAAGGTCTGTGCAGTCTGGTCAGATTTTCAACTTGAGAACTTGATCTAGTGAGCAGTTGTTTGGTACATCACATAAAGAAAAACACTCTGCAGGATGTTACTGTCTGTTTCTTGTTAGAAGCCTGGACGAGTTCTCCACAACTAGCTGAAACTTATATAGATGATGTTGAGCATTCTTGACCTTGAACATATGAGTTTGATTAAAAACTGTTCTCTGGTGTTGGATATGGATGTCCCACGGTCTTCCTCCAGCGTCCACTGTCGATTTTCTGAGCAGACTTTGTCTTTTATGATGGTGTTAATTGAGTCTCTCGTCCCTGCTGTTTCACCAGTGTTTTGCATATAATGTCGTACACCAGTGCCGTCTTCCTCTCTCTAGGGTGTTTCTGTTTTTAGGATGTACCAGCAGAGGTGTTAAAATGTTGGTTTATGTGTTGCCATGGGCAGCCTAAAGCGTCATTATTTCTGTCTTCAGTCTTCAAAAGAAAGTGCCATCATAGGCCACATCCCCTGCTGCCCCTCAGCTGGGACACAATTAATGTCATGAGAAGAAAGTCTTGGCGCTTTTTGTCGTTTCATTACATCACCTATGATTTGTATCTTTTTCCTCGTGGCTAACTTGTGCCATGTAATCAGATGTCTTATGGAAATACAAGCGTATATTTGCTTTCACGGGTCATTTTGTGCCTGTACTGCAAATGATCAATTTTTATTAATGCAAATTTGCATGTCTAGTTCGAAGCCTTCAAATAGTCTCTACTCTCCGGTTTGTTTTTCAACAACTTCTTTGGATATATCAAATGATGTATAAATCTTTAATTTGGCTGATGTTGCAACTTTAACTTTGAACTTTGAAACTGCCTCCATCAGTGTGATAGTATAATGAACATTTTTATATCTGTTATTAGTGAAGACTATCAGCCCCTTTCTTTATCGGGGAACTTGTGAGTGTTGGGTCTGATGGAGAAAAGCTTGTATCTCGATTTAATTTTCTGTGCCACCAAACTAGACGTGATGTCCTCATGATGATTGTACACAAAGGGGCCAGGTTCCCCGAATTGAACACAGCACAAACCTGCATACGCACACAGAGCACAGGATGTTCTTGAATCTGGCGTAACGCTGGTAATCTCGACTTGTTAGTGAGCCGGCTGCAGTTCAGGATACATTTAGTGTGTGTGTAAATGCACTCTTTGCTTATCTTTTCGGTCTTTAGTTGTTAACAGAAATGGGATATTGACACGAAAATGCAGTCGGTTTTAGAGGATGTTTTTTTTATTTAGCTACAAGCTTATTTAGCTTTTATTACTTTTTCTTTTTATCGCTGAATCACTTCAGATTAAAATCCAGACTTTCCTGTTCTTGTGTAAACGGAGCTTCCTCTAAGCTTCAGTGCATTGCCATTGTACGTGTGTGTGTGTGTGTGTGTGTGTGTGTGTGTGTGTGTGTGTGTGTGTGTGTGAGTGTGCGGCAAAGCTTTTGCAATACTGAAGTATTTCTGATTTCCTGACACATTTTAATGACTGTAGATAAATCTAGATTTGCTGTGCTTCTTGCTTTGTAAACAGTTTTTTGCGTCTGTGGATTCTTTTCTGACCTGAGATATACTGTAGATTTTGCAAAATCTTATATCACACTGACTATTGTTTTACTGTGAATAAGGTATTTTCTAGAGCAATGATAGCATGCCTACTTAAAAGTGTAATATATAGAACAAACTGTTTTCAGTAGTTAATAATATATTGCATTTGGACTGACAGAACACAACAAACATTGATTTTATTTATTTTTTCATTGTGTATTTATGGATTCTTTTACCTTCCATATTCATACTTTCATCTTATTTTTTGAAAAATATATATTTCTTTTTCTTATTTTGAGCAGAAGGAATTGTCTTTTACATTCCTAAATAAAATGTGGACTGAAGCACAACTTTGTCTTTGTTTAAAGTTCCCCCCTCCCTTCATGCCAACCTTCACAGTAAGCCACAGTTACATGGAGAACAGCTGACCGTTTCTTGAATGATGCTTCGACTGAGTGGAAGTTCACGGCTCATGTCGACAGATTTAAAAAGAGAAAAAAACCCTCTGCTCAAACCATTTCACATCCTCGCAGATAAAATAATCTTTTATAAATGTTCTGGCATAATGCGGAATTAAAAATAAATTGCACAAACATGATGAATGTCACTAAAAGAAATAATATATTTAGCCGAACATAAAATGCTATGTGTGAATAATCGTTGATTAATCTTTCTTACTTGAAACTGTTCCATCTGAAGCCCTTTCACATATAATCTGCAACAATGGATATTGGCTCTATTTCTTTTGCACTATTCTGTATAGTATATAGACGTTAATAAGATATTTGTGGCGAAGCTACAAAAACAGTAGAAGAGGAGAAGTAAAGTGATGCTGCCCTCAAGTGTCTCTCCCAGGTACTTATCTTCATCGCACACTCCTCATGTCTCTCAAAGTTCTCAATTCAAATGTGTTACATTTAAAAGAACCAAACTCCATTAAAGATTATAAACTGAACTATCAGAGGACCTTAACACGGTGCAAAAGATGTGACTTCTGCTGATTTAAAGAGGAACGACATGGAAGATGATTAGAGAGTAAAAAAAAAAAAAAAAGTAGATGTTCTGTTCCTTTGCAGATGCAGCTCCTTCAGAGAAAGTATTCTCCTTTGTGTCCGGCCACTTTGGGTAAGAGTGGCATTTATTACACAATGCAATCATTCTGTGGATTATTTTCTCGATTAATTGGTCTATAAAATGTCTGAAAATAAAGGTTTTGTTTTCTTCTTCTTGTTTTGTCCGACCGACAGCAGAAACTCCTCGCGATTGAATGACAAGAACGCAGTGAAAGAAACATTGCTGACTCTAATAGCCAGTTCTCAGAGACTGCATCTGCACATCATGAACAGAATATCCATCACAGATCGCTCTTGTGTTTCTAACTGAAAGAAATACAAATCAGGGGATTTTTCTCCCAAACAGGAGTCCATGAGACGAACCGCACATGGCACATAACGTTGAAAAACACATCTTCAGTATCTGCGTTAATGCCTGTGTGTCCATCCATCAAAGTCATTGACAAGATTATTCATCAGCGATCCCCTCGGTGTCCGTCACAGAGAAGACGGACAACAACTGTGTGAAAGTCAACGTTAAACAGTTCCTTCCTCTGCTCGGTCTCCATCAGTGAGAGTGATAGCAGCCTCAAGTCCACGCTATTATAAAGGCCATAAAGGGAAATATTAAGAGCAGAGAGTTACAGTTAAATCCCTTCGATATACTTGGAAGTCCTTTGTTAGATATAAGGGCACAGTTAGCATAGGCCACGGCTACAAGATCTGACGGGATTTACTCGTTTCATCCAAAATACAAATACAAATAAAAAAAACTAAAATTAGAAAATATCAGAAAAGTATAACAAACATGAGAAATACAAATATGGCGGACTAAAATAACTGATGGGACTTAAAAGTTTTTTCATGGTTGTGGAAGGTTTATGTGAGAGTGTGACGCTCTGATCCTTCAGGACCGTCTCTCAGTGAAATGAAGCTGCAGATGCTGATCTGGGGTCAGTTTTGCCGTTGGCATCTGGTCCCGAGTCTGCACGCAGAAGTCAACTTCACTCCCAGAGTCTCAAACAGTCTGAGGCCGTTTAAATGTCGTTTTGTGGTTGGAGCTGCTGCTGCATGTTGGTCAGCTCCTCCACCAGGCGCATAAAGGTGATTCTCTTCTCTGGCTTTTGCTCCCAGCACTTGCACATCAGCTCGTACACCTGTGAACAAGAATTGTGTCAGACGACAGGTGGTAGAAATGTAAAAACCTAACAAAGAAATAAAGTGTAGAAGCGACGTCAACATGTTATAATAAAATGCTGCTGCTTTAACTTTCTGCATATATTTATCACTTTTGTTTGACATTTTTATACTAAAGACTATTTTTATGACACTATGCCTTTTTTATTTTATGAAATACATTTTCTTTTAATGACTTTATGGTTATTTTAAACGTTTCTTTCCTAACAAACATTTTTAGGATTTTCTTTATTACAGATTTCTTAATGGCAAACTGTACTTTTACTTTTTTGACATTTGTGTGACATAGCAAAAGGCATCTACTGCATAGGGAGCATTAATATAGCAGCAAACTACGTGTTCCTATGTAGTGGAGTAATGGTGTCCTTAGCAGAGAATAAAGTCACACTCCCTCATGAGTATGTTGAGTATGTGGTTAGCTAATGTCCGCCGCTCCGAGCTCATATGGCGGCTATCGGTGTATAAAACACATTAAAAAAAGCCTGTGTCATGTCATTATTGGGTTTTGTTGGTAATGAGACTTACAGGTTCAGGACAGCCCTCAGGACGTGGCAACCTCTCCCCATCTGCCAACACCTTCACCAATCGGATGATGGTCATCTGACCTTGAGTTTTACCAATTATAGAGAGGAAGAGCTGCGTGGGTGACAAGGACGGGTTACAAAAGAAACAGCGTATTTTTATTCAGACATGAAACGTGAAAATGCAACTCCAGTGAAAAAGACCTGAAGGCAGAGAACAAACAAAGTCATTCACTGTTTGTGGTACAGATTTAATAGCTCTTACTTTTTTAGCTTTAGGCCCTTTTAACACGTCTCCTTTGTAACATTCACTTGACCGGTGCAGATCTTTATTACTAATTGCCTTTCAGTAACAGTGATGGGTCAATCAGGATAACAGCGGCAGTTAAAAGCCGGATGTAAATGAAAGATCTTCATGATAAACTAAGCTCTTAGCGATGGCACAGACACGGCTCCTGTCGTCTACCGCCTTGGCCAAAGACCGACACCATCTGCCACGTACAAATGATTGTGCGTGCGTGCGTGTAATGCCGGGATAAATTCCCTTCTTTATCTCTGCAAGATCGCTATAGTATGTGTGACATGTTTGTATTGTTGGTCAAATACTGAGAAGTATTTCTTGAACGCCTGCGTGAGAGAGAAGATAATAAGGAGAGCGCTGCATACTGACCGCCATCGGGCTCTTGGAGGAGTCGCAGTAAGTGATGAGTTCGAACATCGTCACCCCAAAGGACCAAACGTCTGAAGCGAGGTAGAACTTACAGTGAGTCAGACACTCTGGAGCATACCTAGAAAACAAAAAACAACAATGTGTAAGAACAGCACATTTCAAATGCCCTCTCTACAGATTAAAATCTCCAAAAAGAACAATCTATCATTTTTTGAAAAGTATATTTGCTTAAAAGAAATATTAGGAGAAAGACCATTTGTTGTTGAAAAGTAGTCGTGTCCATACAGAATAAAAGAAGAATTGGGATTAAAACTAGCAGTGCAGGTTATTGTTGTTCAGCACCTGCAAAGAATCTACAGATGTGTGCTTCAAGAAATATTAGTAATGAAATCATACAAGTGTTTTAATGGAAAAGGGATTATCTTTGTCTAATTTTACTAAATGATCATTTATCTAAAACCACCAAAATGCTTTTGGGAACCTAACAAGAGTCTTTCACACAAAACCAAGGGTTACAATGTATTTGAAATATTTACTGTAATTGAAATATATCAGTTAATACAGACCCAGTCCCTGGCAATTGAACCCCATGCATCCACCGCTCCACTCTTTTCTCGTCTTGCCTCTCGGCTTATAACCTAATTCATGTCAATGGTACCTGTCCCTTTAGGCTCAGCTCCTTAGCTATACACTCAAAAGCAATTTATTGGCAAAAATCTTTTTCTTCAGTGATATCCCTTCACCCTTTGCTTAACTTGATCACCATTGATCCATATTTCCCCTACACAACATCTATCTCCTCGATGCACAGACTGTCTGACTGCAGTCATTTCCTTTTCTGGTCCTTCCTACTTCCTTTAGAACCCTCTCCCCTTTTATATTATCTCCTTCCTTTACAAAGTCTCTTGCAACAGAAGGATCTCAGCTGCCACGGCCGAGTCTGAGGGAGTAAGAGCTTTTCTACCTTCCATCCCTTGCTTGACTCACCAGAAAACGGGGCTGTCGTTTTCGTCTTTGACGGTGTAATATAACTCGTTGTCCTTGATGCTCTTGGTGAGGCCGAAATCGCCGATCTTCACCGTCCTCTCGTTCTCCACCAGCACATTTCTGGCAGCCAGGTCCCGGTGGATGTAATTTTGAGATCCAAGATACTCCATTCCCTAAAAAGAAAAGGAAAAGAAGGAGGACACTGCTCAACAGGTTCAGAGTGATTGAAGTGCAGTCTATGGATTTGTGTGATTGGAACATGCAGACAAATAAAACTACGTCCGAGTGTGCTGGGAGAGAAGGACGCATACCTGATGCATTATCTATAATGTAAAACATCCCTTCGTCAATACGTTTTATTTTTAATGAGCTGTTTGGCCAACTGTGCCAGAACATAAAGAGTCTTTTCTGATGTGTTTTTGACCAATAAGTATATATAATATATCAACAACACCATAAACTCTCAACCTGTTCCCTTCCCAGCGTTATCTGAACAGGAAGTGTTACATTTTAATTTGACGTCAGGTGTTGATAAAGGCTGACTCATTGTATTTTATTGTTTTACTACCAGTACAAGATGCAGAAGTGCCTGATGGTACCAGCTGCTTTGAGGAAATAAACATTTACCTTGCATATCTGGATGGAGTAGCTGAGCAGGGTGCTGAGGCTGGTCTTGCTTTTGTTTCTGGGAAGATAGTCCTTCAAACTGCCCTGTGGAAGGTACTCCATGATCAGCTTAATGGCCTGACCACCTACAAACAGATGTACACATAAAAGCAAATCAGAGACATACACAAATTTCGTCAGCAGAAATTGCACTTTTAATATATATAGAGTGTGTGCGTTCGTGCGTGCGTGAGCCTCTTGTGCATTACCATGACATTCAAGTCACAGAGCTACTCTGAAAATCCATGAAGCCGTTTACCAACATTTACTGCCTTTCTGAAGATATTTATAGAATTCTCAAAACATCCTGATGAAAAAATATTAAACATATGTCCAGCTTTGTTGACAGGAAATAGTGTTGCAACGTGGGAAATGGGTTGAAGAACTTTTTCTTTTGTGCTGCAGATGGAAGGTTTTATTGTCCAGATGTTTCCGCGAGTCTTTCAGGGAAGATCTTCATAACGGCGGTGAGTGTTTCAAACAACAGATTACATTGTTCAAAGACCGGCAGATAAATACTATTGAAAAATGGGATGCACATGTCTGGGACTGTGATGTAATGGAAGTACATGAGAGGCTGAGTCTTTGTGGATACTGTTGGGTCCATGCTAAATACCACTCCCATCACTGAAACAGCCTGCCTGGAATTTGAGCATTTACTTTAAGGACACTAAGATACACATTAAGTGACACCTGCCCTCTACGTAAGCTGATCTAGAATGAACATGTGTAGTTTGCATGGCCATGAAAGGGGGAACAGTATGAGATGGGAGAAGTTTCATTAGAAGTGAGTTACTTGTGTATTCGACTAGAATCTAGAGGCACCCAAATATTTACTAAGCTTTTTTTACACTAACATTCATTTACCATGCTCTTATTTTGAAAGCTAAAGCACCAAAGCTTCATTTCTGGTTTAATATATTATTACAACAACCCTCTGTGCTCATGTCAACACTACATGTATGCTACACTTGACTTGAAAATGTATAACCTACCAATAAACTACATCCGTGGAAATATCTTACTGTGGCCTAACTTGTTTGTCGAGTCGTGTTGAGTGACTGTAGCTCTGATCCAACAACACATGTGGCTTTCTCTTTGTTTGAATCTAAACATACTGTACATTTCTTAGTATTTATTTTTGTGTATGCACTCCTTCCATCTTACCTTCCTCTTGGCAGATGCCCTTGTATTTGACGATGTTTTTATGGTAGAGTGCCTTCAGGATGTCGATCTCACTCGAGAGGTTGTTGCTCTGCTCTTCACTCTTCTCAGGCTTCAGGGACTTCACGGCCACCAGCTCACCTGTTTTATCTCCCCGAGGATCATAGCGACACAGCTCCACTTTACCAAAGTGGCCCTGTATCAGAAGTATGTGAGAAAATAAAGTTATTCAGGTGATCATAAAGAATGTTTTAGTCTACTTCCTGTGCAGGACAAGTTGCTTCTCATCATTGCCTAAAGTCCTTCAGTTCTGCATTTGCTCTCGCTCATCTTTGATCTTCAGTGAACATTATCTTCTGCAGGTTTTTTTGTTTCTTTTTTCACATCCCTACAGCTCGTTTTAGGTTATGAAGGATGATAAGAATCATACTCCAGGTGACATTCTTTATAGAAGTAAGCTGATGTGTACCGTTAAAAAAAAGAAGAGCCAATACTCACCAAAACTACTACTAGGTAATTATAGATTTATAACAAAATACGTGTGAACTAAATAGCCAAGTTGTTTTATTTGAGCATTTAGAAATTGTCAGTTTGATCATTCTTACAAATGGTAAGATATGCTATACAGAGATTAACACAAAAGCATAAAAACCGCAGGAACAGTTTACCTCGCCCAGATCTCTGATTCTCTTTAAGAATCTCTTTTCAAACACAGTTGGGTCCACGTCTTGTGTAGGCTGGGGTATGATGGATGGGTCTGTGAGATGGAAAAAGATATAAATACATTTAACATGCTGGGTTTAACATGTCTTTTCTTCAGACTAAGCACACTTGTGTCATAGGAAGTCGATTGTGGTCGACAGTGTCAACGTTTTCAGCAGAATCTTTGGTTTGGTTATGCAACTGTTCGCAGGCTCTGGTTTCCACACTACTTTTAGTACAAAAATTCATTACTCAAGCAAGACTCATTCTGTATCAACGTTATCAATCATTTCATTTAATTGTTAGTAAGTGTTTTTAATCAAATTTTCAAACCTTTTTTGGTGGAATTTCTAGTTAATAATTATAATTAATATTTTAGTTAAGGGGATTTTGTTGATGTCTTGGGTTTTTAATATAAGAAGGTCAATGGGGTAATACACTTTAAGATTCAGTAAGATTGACTGCAGATCCACATCTGGCCAGCAGGTGGAAGAACAGAGTTATGTTGCCATGGGGCCCAACTGAGGGGCAGATCAGTGTTAATGCACCCAGTGAACTCTCTCTCTCTCTCTCTCTCTCTCTCTCTCTCTCTCTCTCTCTCTCTCTCTCTCTCTCTCTCTCTCTCTCTCTCTCTCTCTCTCTCTCTCTCAGGTTAGACACAACACATGCAGAACAATTGTTGACAACCGCTTTGCATGTTTGAACCTGTACCAAGCTTTTCTGCAGTTTACACTTCATTCTATATATGAAAATACCTAACGCACAGTACACACATTCCCATCATACATACTCTTTTCCTCTAGCATGTCTATGTCTCTGACGATAGCCCTGAAGAAAGGTCTCTTCTTGGGGTCGTAGTTCATGCAGTGGGTCATCAGTTCAGCCAGCTCTCTGCAGTCTGGGGTGGCCAGTTGGTACTCAGTTTCATAGAATCTCTCCTTCTGCTCAGGACAAAGACATACATATGAATGAGGTAAGAACATTTACAGGAATAAAAAGAAAGTAGGATAGCCATCAGATTTGAAATAAAAGATTAGTTTAGATGCAAAGTTCCTGTGAGTGCCCCCTACCTCTGTGAGCTTCTTGTCTTTGAGGGGTTCTTCTCCATCATAGCAGATCTCCCACAGGGTGGTACCAAAGCCCCACTTGTCAGCTGCGATGCTCAGGGAGGACATGCTCTTCACACACTCGGGAGCGATCCATGGGATACGATGAACACACTCTGCAGAGGGAAACAAAGTCAGCATTAGCTAATGTGAATCAATTAGACACTTCCCCTCACTACAGGACATGTACACCACCAGGGTCACCAGGAGAGCCCAAAACATTATCAGGCACCCCAACTGATTTAACTGTGAAAACAACACAACTTTAACAATGCATGGTGCACTTTGTTGTTGTCCGCCTTATTTGTGCAATATTTCATATTTCACAGTACTAACACTGTACTGTGAACCTATGTGCAATACCTTTTACCTCTTTATTTATTTTTATATTGTATATTGTGTATATCTGTTGCTTTTAGTTCTAATTTTAAATGTTTGCTGTTGAAGGATTAGTAAAGTACGTTTTTCATTGTACAGTACAACTGTCTGTTATCTGTGCATATGACAGTAAATATCTTGAATCTTGTTTAAGTCCCCTGGTGTATTTGTAAAAACAGAAGAAATTATTATTATGTTTTTGAAACGGTTGAATTAAAGCTTGTGATGTTTTTTTATTTTATTTTCCTTGAGGATACCCTGAAAGGACAATTTAGCCTTTAGCATGTAATAAAGGGAACCTTTGTTTTATTAGAGATTACTGACTTAACCTTTTTTAACAAGCAAAGAAAACATGTACTTACTGACCTTGTAACACACAAACGCCTTCAACAGACTGCGTTATCAGAATAACTGAATAACTACATTATAATCATGTCCTGTCCTCATCAGGCTGTAACATTCACATTGTGTGCTCCAGATCCTACCACTGCTTTGCATCTTCTCGGATTCCTATATTTCACGTTAGCTTCTTATTTTCCTAATATTGTCATTATTTTTCTAGATTTTGTTAATTCTCTTTATATATGGCATCTTTTGCATGTTTGTCTGTCCTCTTCCGGAAGTTTCTCTCGTTTAAAATGATTGAATAATTGTACTTACAAACAGTTCGAAGAACAAGTTAAGAAATAGACATACAGCTAAAAACAAGGACAACAAATGTGAACAAAGATTGGTAAAAGAACTAAACATATAACTGTGGTGTACATACATGTATATATATATAAACATATATAAAAAGCAGCAACATA